>NW_028227511.1:155000-164995 GCF_978045245.1 Mus caroli | reverse complement strand
GAAGAAACCCAAATATGGCGAGAGAACATGAAAAATGTAGAAAATTAAAAATTCACACTAAAGGACCCAGAACATCGCAATAAAACCTGAAAAATGAGGAAAAATCAAAACTCACTATGTAGGACCCAGAATATGGCAAGAAAACCTGAAAAAGGAGGAAAACTCAAAACTCACACTGTAGAACCCAGAATATGGCCAGAAAACCTGAAAAAGGTGGAAAATGAGAATAATCACACTCTAGGACCGAGATTTGGAAAAAAAAAATTGACAAACGTTGAAAATGAGAAAATCACACTGTAGGACCCAGAATATGCTGAGAAACCCTGAAAAACGTGGAAAATTAAAAATACACGCTGTAGGACCCAGAATATGGAGAGAAACCCTGAAAAATTAGAAAAGTAAAAAATCATACTGAAGGACCCCAACTATGGCGAGAAAACCTGAAATAGGTGGAAAATGAGAAAATCACACTGTCGGACCCAGAATTACACAAAAACTTGAGAAACGTGGAAAATGAGAAAATCACACGGCAGGACCCAGAATATGCAGAGAAACCCTGAAAAACGTGAAAATTAAAAATTCACACTGTCAGACACAGAATATGGCGAGAAATACTGAAAAACGTGGAAAATTAAAAATTCACACTGAAGAAACTGCAATATGGCAAAAAAAACATGGAAAACGTGTAAATGAGAAAATTACTCTGTAGGACACAGAATATGACCCAAAAACCTGAAAAACGTGCAATATTAAAAATTCACAATTAAGGACCCAGAGTATTCCAGAAAACCTGAAAAACGTGGAAAATTAAAAATTCACAGTGAAGGACCTGGAATATGGTGAGAAAAACTGAAAAATTAGAAAATAAAAAACTCACACTGAAGGACCCCAAATATGGCGAGAAAACATGAAAAAAGTAGAAAATTAAAAATTCACACTGAAGGACCCAGAATATGGCAATAAAACCTGAAAAAACGAGGAAAATTAAAAACTCACACTGAAGGACCCAGAATATGGTGAGAAAACATAAAAAAAAGTAGAAAATTAAAAATTCACACTGAAGGACCCCGAATATGGTGAGAAAACCTGAAATGTGGAAAATGAGAAAATCGCACTGTATGCTGACAAACCCTGAAAAACGTGAAAATTAAAAATTCAGACTGTATTACCCAGAATATGGTATGAAATACTGAAAAACCTGAAAAATTATAAATTCACAATGAAGGTCCTGGAATATGGCAAGAAAACCTGAAAAACCTGGAAGTGAGAAAATTACACAGTAGAACCAGAATATGACGAAGAAACCTGAAAAACGTGGAAAATTAAAAATTCACACTGAATGACCCGGATATAGAGAGCAAAACTGAAAAATGAGGAAAAATAAAATCGCACACTGAAGGACCCAGAATATGACGAGAAAACCTGAAAAACCTGGAAAATTAAATATTCACACTGTAGGACCCAGAATATGGCGAGAAACACTGAAAAATATTGAAAATTAAAAATTCACACTATAGGACCAGAATATGGCAAGAAACCTTGAAAAACGTGGAAAATTAAAAATTCACACTGTATTACCCAGAATATGGCTAGAAATACTGAAAAACGTGGAAAATTAAAAATTCACACTGAAGGACCTGGAATATGGTAGGAAAATCTGAAAAACGTGGAAATGAGAAAATCACACTGTAGGACCAAGGATATGACAAAAAAAAAAAAAAAAACCTGAAAAACATGGAAAATTAAAAATTCACAATGAAGGACTCCGACTATGGCAAGAAAACCTGAAAAAGGTTGAAAATGAGAATAATCACACTTTAGGACCCAAATGCTAAAAAAAAACTTTAAAATCTTCGTAAATGAGAAAATCACACTCTAGGACCCAGAATATGCTGAGAAACCCTGAAAAAAGTAGAAAATTACAAACTCAAACTGAATAACCCCAAATATGGCGAGAAAACCTGAAAAAGAAGGAAAATGAGAAAATCACACTGTAGGACCCAGAATTATGAAAAAACTTGAAAAACCTGGAAAAGTAAAAATTAACACTGAAGAACCCGGAATATGGTGATGAAACCTAAAATCGAGGAAAATTTAAAACTCAAACTGTAGACCAGGAAATATGGCCAGAAACACTGAAAAATGGAGAAAATGAAAAATTCACACTGTAGGACCCAGAATATGGCGAGAAACCCTGAAATAAGTAGAAAAATAAAAACTCTCACTGAAGGACCTGGAATATGTCGAGAAACCCTGAAAAAGGTGGAAAATGAGAAAATTACATGGTAAGACCCAGAAATGTGAAAAAACTCGGAAAAAGTGGAAAATGTGAAAATCACACTGTAGTACCCAGAATGTGCCTAGAAACACTGAAAAACATGAAAAATTAAAAATACACGCATTAGGACCCAGAATATGTTGAGAAACCCTGAAAAATTAGAAAATTAAAAACCCACACTGAAGGATCCCGAATATGATGAAAAAAACCTGAAAAACGTGGAAATGAGAAAATCACACTGTAGGACCGAGAATATGACGAAAAAACTTGAAAAACGTGGAAAATTAAAAATTCACACTGAAGGACCCGTATATGGCGAGAAAACCTGAAAAAAGTAGAAAATTAAAAATTCACACTGAAGGACCCCGAATATGGGGAGAAAACCTGAAAAAGGTGGAAAATGAGAATAATCACACTGTAGGATCAAGAATTGAGAAAAAAACATGAAAAAAGTCAAAAATGAGAAAATCACACTGTAGGATCAAGAATATGCCGAGAAACACTGAAAAACTTGGAAAATTATTAATACACGCTGTAGGACCCAGAATATGGCGAGAAACCCTGAAAAAAGTAGAAAATTAAAAACTCACACTGGAGGATCCCAAATATGGTAAGAAAAACTGAAAAGAGTAGAAAATTAAAAATTCACACTGAAGAACCCCGAATATGGCGAGAAAACCTGAAAAAAGTAGAAAATTAAAAACTTACACTGTCAGACCCAGAATATGGCAAGAAACCCTGAAAAAAGTAGAAAATTAAAAAGTCACAGTGAAGGACCCCAAATATGGCGAGAAAACCTGAAAAAGGTGGAAAATGAGAAAATCACACTGTAGGACTCAGAATTATGAAAAAACTTGAAAAACGTGGAAAAAGAGAAAATCACACTGCAGGACACAGAATATGCGGAGAAACCCTGAAAAACATGAAAATTAAAAATTCTAACTGTCGGACCCAGATTATGGCGAGAAACCAAAAAACAAGTGGAAAATTAAAATTTCACACTGTATTACCCAGAATATGCCGAGAAATACTGAAAAACGTGGAAAATTAAAATTCACATAGAAGGACCTGGAATATGGCAAGAAAACCTGAAAAAGGTGGAAAATGAGAATAATCACACTGTAGGACCCAGAATATGCCAAGAAACCCTGGAAAACGTGGAAAATTAAAAATTCACACTGAAGGACCTTGAATATGGAGAGAAAACC
Source organism: Mus caroli (assembly GCF_978045245.1). Lineage (NCBI taxonomy): Eukaryota > Metazoa > Chordata > Mammalia > Rodentia > Muridae > Mus > Mus caroli. The sequence continues at coordinate 161,509 of NW_028227511.1, read as the reverse complement.
TGAAAAACGAGGAAAATTAAAAACTCACACTGAAGGACCCAGAATATGGCAAGAAAACCTGAGAAATGTGGAAATGAGAAAATCACACTGTAGGACCCAGAATATGGCGGGAAAACCAGAAAAACGTGAAAAATTTAAATTTCATACTGTAGGATGCAGAATATGTTGAGAAACACTGAAAAAAGCAAAAAATTAAAATCTCACACAGAAGGACCCCAAATATGGCGAGAAAATCTGATAAAGGTGGAAAATGAGAAAATCACACTGTAGGACCCAGAATTGCGAAAAAACTTGAAAAACGTCGAAAATGAGAAAATCATACTGTAGGACCCAGCATATGCAGAGAAACCCTGAAAAACGTGCAAAATTAAACATACACGTGGTAGGACCCTGAATATGGCAACAAACCCTGAAAAAGTAGAAAATTAAAAACTCACACTGAAGGACCCAGAATATGGTGAGAAAAACTGAAAAAGTTTGAAAATGAGAAAATCACACTGTAGGACCCAGTATATGACGAAAAAAACTTAAAAACGATTAAAATTAAAAATTCACACTGTAGGACCCCAAATATGGCGAGAAAACCTGAAAAAGTTGGAAAATGAGAAAATCACACCTTAGGACACAGAATTGTGAAAAAACTTGAAATAAGGGGAAAATGAGAAAATCACACTGTAGGACCCAGAATATGACCAGAAACCCTGAAAAACATCGAAAATTAAAAATACACGCTGTAGGACCCAGAATATGGCAAGAAACCCTGAAAAAGTAGATAATTAAAAACTCACACTGAAGGACACAGAATATGGCGAGAAACACTGAAAAATTAGAAAGATAAAAAATCACACTGAAGGACCCTAAATATGGCGAGAAAACCTTAAAAAGTTGTAAAATGAGAAAATCCCACTGTAGGACTCAGAATTACGAAAAAAAACTCGAAAAACGTGGAAAAAGAGAAAATCACTCTGCAGGACCAAGAATATGCCAAGAAACCCTGAAAATCGTGAAAATTAAAAATTCACACTGTCGGACACAGGATATGGCGAGAAACCATGAAAAAATTTGAAAATTAAAAGTTCACACTGTATTACCCAGAATATGGCGAGAAATACTGAAACACGTGGAAAATTAAAAATTCACACTGAAGGTCCCGGAATATGGCAAGGAAACCTGAAAAACGTGGAAATGAGAAAATCACACTGCAGAACACAGATAATGCCAAGAAACCCTGAAAAACGTGGATAATTAAAAATTCACACTGAAGGTCCCAGAATATGGCAGGGAAACCTGAAAAACGTGGAAATGAGAAAATCTCAGTGTAGGACCCAGAATATGACGAAAAAAACCTGAAAAACGTGGAAAATTAAAAATTCACACAGAAGGACCTACAATATGGTGAGAAAACCTGAAAAACAAGGAAAATTTAAAAATCACAATGAAGGACCCAGAATATGGAGAGAAAACCTGAAAAAACTAGAAAATTGAATATTCACACTGAAGGACCCCGAATATGGCAAGAAAACCTGAAAAAGGTGGAAAATGAGAAAATCACACTGCAGGACCCAGAATATGCCCAGAAACCATGAAAAATGTGGAAAATTAAAAATTCAAACTGTAGGAACCATAATATGGCGAGAAAAACTGAAAAACGTGGAAAATTAAAAATTCACACTGAAGGAAAACCTGAAAAACGAGGAAAATTCAAAACACACACTGTAGGAACCAGAATATGGCTAGAAAACATGAAAAAGGTGGAAAATGAGAAAATCACACTGCAGGACCCAGAATATGCTGAGAATCCCTGAAAATCGTGGAAAATTAAAAATTCACACTGAAGGACCCGGAATTTGGCGAGAAAACCTGAAAAACGAGGAAAATTAAAAATTCACACTGTATTACCCAAAATATGGGGAGAAATACTGAAAAACGTGGAAAATTAAAAATTCACACTGCAGGACCTGGAATATGGCAAGAAATCCTGAAAAACTTGGAAACGAGAATATCACACTGTAGGACCCAGAATATGATGAAAAAACCTGGAAAACGTGGAAAATTAAAAATTCACACTGAAGGAATCAGAATATGGCGAGAAAACCTGAAAAAACGAGGAAAATTAAAAACTCACACTGTAGAACCTAGATTATGGCGAGATAACCTGAAAAAGGTAGAAAATGAGAAAATCACATGTAGGACCCAGAATTGTGAGAAAACCTGAAAAAGGTTGAAAACGAGAAAATAACACTGCAGGAGCCAGAATATGCTGAGAAAACCTGAAAAACATTGAAAATTAAATATTCACACTATAGGACCCTGAATATGGCGAGAAACACTGAAAAAGGAAAAAAACGAGAAAATCACACTGTAATAATCAGAATATGACGAAATAACTTAAAAACGTGGAAAATTTAAAATTCACACTGTAGTACCCAGAATATGGCAAGAAAACCTTAAAAACTAGAAATTTAAAAACTCACACTGAAGGACCCCAAATATGGCGAGAAAACCTGAAAAACATGGAAATGAAAAAATCACACTGTAGAACCAGATTATGACGAAGAAACCTGAAAAATGTGGAAAAATAAAAATTCACACTCAAGGACCCGGATATAGCGAGCAAAACTGAAAAATGAGGAAAATTAAAATCTCACACTGAAGGACCCAGAATATGGCGAGAAAACCTGTAAAACCTAGAAAATTAAATATTCACACTGGAGGACACAGAATATTTTGAGAAACTCTGTAAAATCTTGAAAATTAAAAATTCACTCTAAAGGACCAGAATATGGCAAGAAACCTTGAAAAACTTGGAAAATTAAAAATTCACACTGAAGAACCTGGAATATGGCAAGAAAATAAGAAAAACGTGGAAATGAGAAAATCACACTGTATGACCTTGAATATGGCGAGAAAACCTGAAAAACGAGGAAAATTAAAAACTCACACTGAAGGACCCAGAATATGGCGAGAAATCCTGAAAAACATGGAAAATTAAATATTCACAAAGTAGAACCCAGGATAGGGAGAGAAACACTGAAAAAAGTGGAAAATTAAAAATTCACACTCTAGGAACAGAATATGGCAAGAAAACTTGAAAAACGTGGAAAATCGAAAATTCACACTGTAGGACTCAGAATATGCCGAGAAGACCTGAAAAAGTTGGAAAATGAGAAAATCACACTGAAGGACCCAGAATATGACGAAAAAAACTTAAAAAGGTTTAAAATTAAAAATTCATACTGTAGGACACAGAACATGGCAAGAAAACCTGAAAAACGTGAAAAATTTAAAATTCACACTGTAGGATGCAGAATATGGCGAGAAACACTGAAAAAAGTAAAAAATTTAAATCTCACACTGAAGGACCCTGAATATGTCGAGAAAACCTGAAAAAGGTGGAAAATGAGAAAATCACACTATAGGACCCAGAATATGCCGAGAAACCCTGAAAAATGTGCAAAATTAAACATACACGCTGTAGGACCCAGAATATGGCAACAAACCATGAAAAAACTAAAAAACTAAAAACTCACACTGAAGGACCACGAATATGGTGAGAAAACATGAAAAAGGTGGTTAATGACAAAATCAACTGTAGGACCCAGAATATGATGAAAAAAACTTAAAAACGATTAAAATTAAAAATTCACACTGTAGGACCCCGAATATGGTGAGAAAATCTGAAAATGTTTAAAAATGAGAAAAATACACTGTAGGACCCAGAATATGCTGAGAAACCCAGAAAAACGAGGAAAAATAAAAATATGCTTTGAAGGAGCCAGATTATGACAGGAAACCCTGAAAAAAGTAGAAAATTAAAAACTTACACGGAAGGACCCTGAATATGGCAAGAATACCTGAAAAAGGTGGAAATAGAGAATAATCACACTGTAGGACACAGAATTGCGAAAAAACATGAAAAACGTAGAAAATGAGAAAATCACACTGTAGGACCCAGAATTACGAAAAAATTTATAAAACGTGGAAAATGAGAAAATCACACTGCAGGACCTAGAATATGCTGAGTAACCCTGAAAAACATGAAAATTAAAAATTCACACTGTCGGACACAGAATATGGCGAGAAACCATGAAAAAAGTGGAAAATTAAAAATTCACACTGTATTACCCAGAATATGGCGAGAAATACTGAAAAACATGGAAAATTAAAAATTCACCCTGAAGGACCTGGAATATGGCAAGAAAACCTGAAAAACGAGAAAATGAGAAAAATCACACTGTAGTACCCAGAATATGACGAAAAAAACTGAAAAACGTGGAAAATTAAAAACTCACACTGAATGACCCAGAATATGGCAAGAAAACCTGAAAAAAGTAAAAAACTAAAAATTCACACTGAAAGACCCCGAATATGGCGAGAAAACCTGAAAAAGGTGGAAAATGAGAATAAATGACTGTAGGACCCAGAATTGCGAAAAAACTTGAAAAACTTCGAAAATGAGAAAATCACACTTTAGGACCCAGAATATGCCGAGAAACCCTGAAAAACGTGGAAAATTGAAAATACGCGCTGTTGGACCCAGAATATGGCAAGAAACCCTGCAAAAGGTGAAAAATGAGAAAATCACACTGTAAGACCCAGAATTACGAAAAAACCTGAAAAACTTGGAAAATGAGAAAATCACACTGCAGGAAACAGAATATGCCGAGAAACCCTGAAAAACGTGGAAAATTAAAAATTCACACTGAAGGACCCGGAATATAGCGAGAAAACCTGAAAAAGGTGGAAAATGAGAAAATCACATGTAGAACCCAGAATAGCGAAAAAACTTGAAAAAGGTGAAAAATGAGAAAATCACACTGCAGGACCCAAAATATGCTGAGAAACCCTGATAATTATGGAAAATTAAATGTTCGCACTGTAGGACCCAGAATATGCCTAGAAACCCTTGAAAAACTTGGAAAAATAAAATACACTCTGTAGGAACCAGAATATATTGAGAAACCCTGAAAAAGTAGGAAATCAAAAACTCACACTGAAGGACCCCGAATATGGGGAGAAATCCTAAAAAACGTGGAAATGAGAAAATCACACTCTAGGACCCAGAATATGACGAAAAAACCTGAAAAACATGGAAAATTAAAAATTCACACTGAAGGTCCGGGAATATGGTGAGAAAACCTGAAAAACGAGGAAAATTAAAAACACAAACTGAAGGACCCAGAATATGGCGAGAAAACATGAAAAACATGGAAAATTAAATATTCACACTGTAGGACCCAGAATATGGCGAGAAACACTGAAAAAGGAGGAAAATGAGAAAATCACACTATAGGACCAGAATATGGCAAGAAACCTTGAAAAACGTGGAAAATTAAAAATTCACAATGTAGGACCCAGAATATGCTGAGAAAATCTGAAAATGTTGGATAATGAGAATATCAAACTGTAGGACCCAGAACATGACGAAAAAAACTTAAAAACGTTTAAAATTAAAAAATCAAACTGTAGGACCTGAATATGGCGAGAAACCCTGAGAATCGTGGAAAATTTAAAAATCACACTGTAGGACGCAGAATATGGCGATTAACCCTGTAAAAAGTGGAATATTAAAAACTCACACTGAAGTACCCCGAAATTGGCAAGAAAACCTGAAAAAGGTGGAAAATGAAAAAAATCACACTGTAGGACCCAAAATATGCTGAGTAACCCTGAAAAACTTGGAAAATTAAAAATACACGCTGTAGGACCCAGAATATGGCAAAAAACCCTGAAAGAATTAGAAAATTAAAAACTCACACTGAAGGAACCGGAATATGGCAAGAAAACCTGAAAAAGTGGAAAGTCTCTCTCTGTCTCTCTCTCTATGTCTCTCTCTGTCTCTCTCTTTCTCTATCTCTGTCTCTCTCTATTTTTCTCTGTCTCTATCTGTCTCTCTCTCTGTCTCTCTCTGTCTCTCTCTCTCTCTCTGTCTCTCTCTTTCCCTCTCTCTGTCTCTCTCTGTCTCTATCTCTGTCTCTCTCTGTCTCTCTCTGTCACTCTGTCTCTCTCTGTCTCTCTCTGTACCTCTCTGTCTCTCTCTGTGTCTTTCTTTGTCTCTCTCTGTCTCTCCCTGTCTCTCTCTGTCTCTCTCTTTATGTCTCTCTCTGTCTCTCTCTTTCTCTCTCTCTGTATCTCTCTGTCTCTCTTTGTCTCTCTCTGTGTCTTTCTTTGTCTCTCTCTGTCTCTCTTTGTCTCTCTCTGTAATTCTCTCTATGTCTCTCTCTGTCTCTCTCTTTCTCTATCTCTGTCTCTCTCTGTTTCTCTCTGTCTCTATCTCTCTGTGTGTCTCTTTCTTTCCTTCTCTCTGTCTCTATCTCTTTCTCTCTATGTCTCTCTCTGTCACTCTGTCTCTCTCTGTCTCTCTCTGTCTCTCTCTGTCTATCTGTCTCTCTCTGTCTCTCTCTGTCTCTCTCTCTGTCTCTCTCTGTCTCTCTCTGTGTCTTTCTTTGTCTCTCTCTGTCTCTCTGTCTCTCTCTGTCTCTCTCTGTGTCTCTCTCTATCTCTCTCTC
>NW_028227511.1:0-150000 GCF_978045245.1 Mus caroli | reverse complement strand
TCTGTGTCTCTCTCTGTGTCTCTCTCTGTCTCTCTGTCTCTCTCAATGTATCTCTCTGTCTCTCTATGTCTCTCTCTGTCTTTCTTTGTCACTCTCTGTCTCTCTCTGTCTCTCTCTGTCTCTCTATGTGACTTTCAGTGGCCCCACACAGCCTCACATATACTTCTAAAAATTTAAAGAAGGGTGTGGCCACTCTAAAAGCTCAACAATTAACAGCATTGTCTCCTCTTCCAGAGTACCTGGGATCAACTACCAGCAACTATATGGTGGCCCAACTCCAGTTCCAGGGGATCAACAGACAGACATACAGACAGTGATAAAAATGGCAGGCCTGCCTGGTCTTTCTTTCTTTCTTATCCTTTTTTAAAAATGTTTATTTATATATTTATTTATGTATTTATTAGATATAAGTACACTGTAGCTGTCTTCAGACACTCCAGAAGAGGGTGTCAGATTCTGGAGAATCTAAATCCCTCTTATGGTCTGCATATGATGTACATAAACACAGCCTCACATATACTTCTAAAAATTTAAAGATGTGTGGGGCCACTGAGAGGGCTCAACAATTAACAGCATTGTCTCCTCTTTCAGAGAACCTGGGATAAACTACCAGCACCTTATGGTGGCCCATCTCCATTTCCAGTGGATCAGACAGACAGACAGACAGAGAGACAGAGATAAGGATGGCAGGCCTGCCTGGTCTTTCTTTATTTCTTATACTTTTTAAAAAATGTTTATTTATTTATTTATTTATTTATGTATGTATGTATTAGATATAAGTACACTGTAGCCGTCTTCAGACACTCCAGAAGAGGGTGACAGATTCTAGAGTATCTAAATCCCTCTTATGATCTGAATATAATGTACATAAACATATAATGTACATAAGCATCACATATACTTCTAAAAATTAAAAAGGGGTGGGGCCACTGAAAGGGCTCAACAATTAACAGCATTGTATCCTCTTCCAGAGAACCTGGGATCAACTACCAGCAACTATATGGTGGCCCATCTCCAGTTCCAGGGGATCAGACAGACAGACAGACAGACAGACAGAGATAAGGATGGCAGGCCTGCCTGGTCTTACTTTCTTTCTTATCCTTTTTAAAAAATGTTTATTTATTTATTTATTTATTTATTTATTTATGTATTTATTAGATATAAGTACACTGTAGCTGTCTTCAGACACTCCAGAAGAGGGTGTCAGATTCTGGAGAATCTAAATCCCTCTTATGGTCTGCATATGATGTACATAAACACAGCCTCCCATATACTTCTAAATATTTAAAAATGGGTAGGGCCACTGATAGGGCTCAACAATTAACAGCATTGTCTCCTCTTTCAGAGAACCTGGGATAAACTACCAGCACCTTATGGTGGCCCATCTCCAGTTCCAAGGGATCAGACAGACAGACAGACAGAGAGACAGAGATAAGGATGGCAGGCCTGACTGGTCTTTCTTTATTTCTTATACTTTTTAAAAAATGTTTATTTATTTATTTATTTATTTATTTATTTATTAGATATAAGTACACTGTAGCCGTCTTCAGACACTCCAGAAGATGGTGTCAGATTCTGGAGAATCTAAATCCCTCTTATGGTCTGAATATGATGTACATAAACACAGCCTCACATATACTTCTAAAAATTAAAAATGGGTGGGGCCACTGAAAGGGCTCAACAATTAACAGCATTGTCTCCTCTTCCAGAGAACGTGGGATCAACTACCAGCACCTACAAGGTGGCCCATCTCCAGTTCCAGGGGATCAGACAGACAGACAGACAGGCAGAGATAAAGATGGCAGGCCTGCCTGGTCTTTCTTTCTTTCTTATCCTTTTTAAAAAATATTTATTTATTTATTTATTTGTTTATGTATTTCTTAGATATAAGTACACTGTAGCTTTCTTTAGACACTCCAGAGGAGGGTGTCAGATTCTGGAGAATGTAAATCCCTCTTATGGTCTGCATATGATGTACATAAACACAGCCTCACATATACTGAGCTGAGGTGTCACAGGCCAACTGCTGGAATTTCTGAGTACCACCTAGATAGAGAAAAGCTATGCTGTGGTTGCTTAATTTATGTATTTTATTATTTCTATTTGTTGTTTTGTTTTGTTTTATTTGTTTTTAGAGAAGTCCTCTGTCTGTAGCTCTGGCTGACCCAGGACTGCCTACTTGTGTTAATTAGGGTTTCACAGCTGAGAACAGACACCAAGAGCAAGGTAAGGCTTAGAAAACCCTACATTCAGTGGTGGCTCAAGCTCTTAATGAGAACACTCTGTAGGCAGAGGCAGTCAGTTTCTGAGTCGAGGCCACCCTGGTGAAAGACAGGGCTAGGGTAGGGGCTAGGGTGAGGAAAGAAAGAAAGAAAGAGAAAGAGAGAGAAAGAAAGAGAGAGAAAGAAAGAGAGAGAAAGAAAGAGAAAGAAAGAAAGAGAAAGAAAGAAAGAGAGAGAGAAAGAAAGAGAAAGAAAGAGAAAGAGAGAGAAAGAAAGAGAAAGAGAGAGAAAGAAAGAGAAAGAGAGAGAAAGAAAGAGAGAGAAAGAAAGAGAGAGAAAGAAAGAGAGAGAAAGAAAGAGTTTTTATAAAAGTTTTATAAAAAGTGTTAACGTTTTTAAAAATTAAAAAAAAAAATACCAGATCACCATCACACAGCATTGGCTGTCTTCAGGTGTATCCTTTCAGCCTCCAAAACAAAAAACAACGGCTGGTTGTCTTCAGGTGTATCCTATTCTCGAGTCTTATTTCCAACCTTAGAGCTGGGCTGAGCTGCCTCATTATGTAATTGCAAACCTTCCTTGGTTTGTCTTTTCCATTTCTAAGACTAACAGGCCTTTTTCTATTTATTGAATATGCTCATGACTGTCCTTTAGATATAGTAAATATAACTGTTGCTTATAAAACTTGTTTTCTAGGAATTTTTAAAGGGCAATGGCAGAGTTTATTTATAAAAAAATATTTTGCATTTATTTATTTGTGTGAGTGATGAAGCTCAGGTCTTCAAACTCGTCAGGAGGTATGATTACCTCCCCTCTCTCTCAACCCCTCTCTCTCCTCTCTCAATGATTGTGTAAGAATGTTTTGCATGTGTATGCTGTGCCCACAGACTCCAGAACAGAGTATTAGATCCCCTGGAACTGGAGATGGGCCACCATATATAATACTGGTAATTGAGCCCAGGTTCTCTGGAAGAGGAGACAATGCTCTTAATTGTTGAGCCCTCTTTGTAGCCACATCTTTCTTTCTTTCTTTTTTTTTTTTTTGAGTATATGTGAGGCTGTGTTTATATACATCATATGCAGACAATAAGAATGATTTAGATTCTTCAGAATCTGACACCCTCTTCTGGACTGTCTGTAGATAGCTACAGCATACTTAAATATAATAAATAAATAAATCTTTAAAAAGAAAAGGAAAAGTAAAAAAGAAAGAACAGGCCTGCCATATGCATGTTCATAGAGGAAAATGGGAGAGACCCCAATCTAACCTCAGCAGGGTGCTTCCTTCTGGATGGTAGCTCACAGTTTCATCCCAGCAAGACAGGCAAATCACTGAGTTCAAGGACAGTAAGGTTCAGGACAGCCAAGGTTAGGAAGGAAAAGGGTCTATGTTGAGAATACAAACCGACAAAACAACAACTAGGAAAAAGAAGTGACAGTGTAACTTGGGGTAGGGTACCAACAAGAGAAAGCTTTCTGTTACCACTTACAAACACCAGTAGCCTTGCACCCTTCTGCCCAGGTCCCTGCCTTCCTTTCTAGGAATTCTAAGGATGCCAGGGGGTGGGGGAATCCAGATTAACTTTAAAAAAAAAAAGACTTGGTCTTTGATGTCTATAGGAAGCCCTTCTCAGTGCCTTTAACTACCACTGAACTTTCAGGGCTGTGACTCAACTGTAACAAGGAACAGGGCTAAGAACCTGCAGCCTTTGAAAACAACTATTTTTTTAAAGTGGGGGACACAAATCAGCAGTAGAACCCCTCAGGTTCAGCCATAATACTTGTTAGGGAAAGAGCCTCAATGTCCGGAGCTGAGGTTTCATGGGTGAACTGCTTCAAGCTCTGAGTATCATTGAAAGAAAGAAAAGATATCATGTGGTTGCTTAATTTATTTATTTTATTATTTCTATTTTTTGTTTTTTTTTGTTTTGTTTTAGAAAAGGCCTCAGTCTGTAGCTATGGCTGACCTAGGACAGACTACATGTGTTAATTAGGGTTTCACAGCTGAGAAACAGACCATACCTATGTAAGACTTAGAAAACCCAACAGTCAGTGGTGGCTCGAGCTCTTAATGAGAGCACTCTGGAGGCAGAGGCAGTCAGTTTCTGAGTTCGAGGCCAGCCTGGTTAAAGACAGGGATAGGCAGGGCTAGGCAAGGTAGGGCTGGGCTAGGCTAGGCTAGGCAAGGGGCTGGGCTAGTCAAGGCAAGGGACTAGGCTAGGCTACTCAAGGGGCTAGGCAAGACAGACAGACAAAGAGAAAGACAGACAAGGATGGCAGGCCTGCCTGGTTTTTCTTTCTTTCTTATCCCTTTTAAAAAATATTTATTTATTTATTTATTTATTTATGTATTTATTATATATAAGTACACTGTAGCTGTCTTCAGACACTCCAGAAGAGGGTGTCAGATTCTGGAGAATCTATATCCCTCTTATGGTCTGCATATGATGTACATAAACACAGCCTCACATTTACTTCTAAAAATTTAAAGATGTGTGGGGCCAATGAAAGGGATCAACAATTAACAACATTGTCTCCTCTTATAGAGAACCTGGGATCAACTACCAGCAACTATATGGTGGCCCATCTCCAGTTCCAGGGGATCAGACAGACAGACAGACAGACAAGGATGGCAGGCCTGCCTGGTCGCTCTTTCTTTATTATCCTTTTTAAAAAATGTTTATTTGTTTATTAATGTATTTATTAGATATAAGTACACTGTAGCTATCTTCAGACACTCCAGAAGAGGGTGTCAGATTCTGGAGAATCTAAATCGCTCTTATGGTCTGCATATGATGTACATAAACACAGCCTCACATATACTTCTAAAATTTAAAGATGGGTGGGGCCACAGAAAGGGCTCAACAATTAACAGCATTGTCTCCTCTTCCAGAGAACCTTGGATAAACTACCAGCAACTATATGGTGGCCCATCTCCAGTTCCAGGGTATCAGACAGACAGACAGACAGACAGAGATAAGGATGGAGGCCTGCCTGGTCTTTCTTTCTTTCTTATACTTTTAAAAAAATGTTTATTTATTTATTTATTTATTTATTTATGTATTTATTATAAATAAGTACAATATAGCTGTCTTCAGACACTCCAGAAGAGGGTGTCAGATTCTGGAGAATCTAAATCCCTATTATGGTCTGCATATGAAGTACATAAACACAGCCTCACATATACTTCTAAAAATTTAAAGATGTGTGGGGCCACTGAAAGGGCTCAACAATTAACAGCATTGTCTCCTCTACCAGAGAACCTGGGATCAACTACCAGCACCTAAAAGGTGGCCCATCTCCAGTTCCACGGGATCAGGCAGACAAAGAGACAGACAGACAAGGGTGGCAGGCCTCCCTGGTTTTTTTTTTCTTTCTTATCCTTTTTAAAAAATGTTTATTTATTTATTTATGTATTTATTAGATATAAGTACACTGTAGCTGTCTTCAGACACTCCAGAAGTGGGTGTCAGATTCTGGAGAATATAAATCCCTCTTATGGTCTGCATATGATGTACATAAACACAGATTCACATATACTTCTAAAAATTTAAGATGGGTGGGGCCACTGAAAGGGCTCAACAATTAACAGCATTGTCTCTTCTTCTAGAGAACCTGGGATCAACTACCAGCAACTATATGGTGGCCCATCTCCAGTTCCAGGAGATCAGACAGACAGACAGACAGACAGATATAAGGAGGGCGGCCTGCCTGTTTTTTCTTTCTTTCTTATCCTTTTAAAATAATGTTTATTTATTTATTTATTTATTTATTTATTTATTTATTTATTTATTTATTAGATATAAGTACACTGTAGTTGTCTTCAGACACTCCAGAAGATGGTGTCAGATTCTGGAGAATCCAAATCCCTCTTATGGTCTGCATATGATGTACATAAACACAGCCTAACATATACTTCTAAAAATTTAAAGATAGGTGGAGCCACTGAAAAGGCTCAACAATTAAAAGCATTGTCGCTTCTTCCAGAGAACCAGGGATCAACTAACAGCAACTATATGGTGGCCCAACTCCAGTTCCAAGGGATCAGACAGACAGACAGACAGACTGACAGAGATAAGGATGGAGGCCTGCCTGGTCTTTCTTTCTTTCTTATACTTTTAAAAAAATGTTTATTTATTTATTTATTTATTTATTTATTTATTTATTTATTTATGTATTTATTAGATATAAGTACACTGTAGCTGTCTTCAGACACTCTAGAAGAGGGTGTCATCTTCTGGAGAATCTAAATCCATCTTATGGTCTGCATAGGATGTACATAAACACAGCCTCACATATACTTCTAAATATTTAAAGATGGGTGGGCCCACTGAAAGGGCTCAACAATTAACAGCATTGTCTCTTCTTCCAGAGAACGTGGGATCAACTACCAGCAACTATATGGTGGCCCATCTCAAGTTCCAGGGGATAAGACAGACAGACAGACAGACAGAGATAAGGATGGCAGGCCTGCCTGATTTTTCTTTCTTTCTTATCCTTTTTTAAAAATGTTTATTTATTTATTTATTCATTTATTCATTTATTTATTTATTTATGTATTTATTAGATATAAGTACACTGTAGCTGTCTTCAGACTCTCCAGAAGAGGGTGTCAAATTCTGGAGAATCAATATCCCTCTTATGGTCTGTATATGATGTACATGAACAGAGCCTCACATATACTTCTAAAAATTTAAAGATGGGTGGGGCCACTGAAAGGGCTCAACAATTAACAGCATTTTCTCCTCTTCCAGAGAACCTGGGATCAACTACCAGCAACTATATGGTGGCTCATCTCCAGTTCCAGGGTATCTGACAGATAGACAGACAGACAGGCAGACAGACAGACAGACAAGGTGGCAGGCCTGCCTGGTCTTTCTTTCTTTCTTATTCTTTTTAAAAAATGTTTATTTATTTATTTATGTATTTATTAGATATAAGTACACTGTAGCTGTCTTCAGACACTCTAGAAGAGGGTGTCATATTCTGGAGAATCTAAATCCCTCTTATGGTCTGCATATGATGTACACAAACACAGCCTCACATATACTTCTAAAAATTTAAAGATGGGTGGGCCCACTGAAAGGGCTCAACAATTAACACCATTGTCTCCTCTTCCAGAGAAGGTGGGATCAACTACCAGCAACTATATGGTGGCCCATCTCCAGTTCCACGGGATCAGACAGACAGACATACAGACAGTGATAAGGATGGCAGGCCTGCCTTGTCTTTCTTTCTTTCTTTCTTATCCTTTTTAAAAAAAATGTTTATTTATATATTTATTTATGTATTTATTAGATATAAGTACACTGTAGCTGTTTTCAGACACTCCAGAAGAGGGTGTCAGATTCTGGAGAATCTAAATCCCTTTTATGGTCTGCATATGATGTACATAAATGCAGCCTCACATATACTTCTAAAAATTTAAAGATGTGTGGGGCCACTGAGAGGGCTCAACAATTAACAGCATTGTCTCCTCTTTCAGAGAACCTGGGATAAACTACCAGCACCTTATGGTGGCCCATCTCCAGTTCCAGTGGATCAGACAGACAGACAGACAGACAGAACGAGATAAGGATGGTAGGCCTGCCTGGTATTTCTTTTTTTCTTATCCGGTTTAAATAATGTTTATTTATTTATTTATTTATTTATGTATTTATTAGATATAAGTACACTGTAGCTGTCTTCAGACACTCCAGAAGAGGGTGTCAGATTCTGGAGAATCTAAATCCCTCTTATGGTCTGCATATGATGTACATAAACACAGCCTAACATATACTTCTAAATATTTAAAGAAGTGTGGGTCCACTGAAAGGGTTCAACAATTAAGAGCTTTGTCTCCTCTTCCAGAGAACCTGGGATAAACTACCAGCAACACTATGGTGGCCCATGTCCAGTTCCAGGGTATCAGACAGACAGACAGACAGACAGACATAAGGGTGGCAGGCCTGCCTGGTCTTTCTTACTTTCTTATCCTTTTTAAAAAATATTTATTTATTTATTTATTTATTTATTTATTTATTTATTTATTTATTTATTTATGTATTTCTTAGATATAAGTACACTGTAGCTTTCTTTAGACACTCCAGAGGAGGGTGTCAGATTCTGGAGAATGTAAATCCCTCTTATGGTCTGCATATGATGTACATAAACACAGCCTCACATATACTGAGCTGAGGTGTCACAGGCCAACTGCTGGAATTTCTGAGTACCACCTAGATAGAGAAAAGCTATGCTGTGGTTGCTTAATTAATGTATTTTATTATTTCTATTTGTTGTTTTGTTTTGTTTTATTTGTTTTTAGAGAAGTCCTCTGTCTGTAGCTCTGGCTGACCCAGGACTGCCTACTTGTGTTAATTAGGGTTTCACAGCTGAGAACAGACACCAAGAGCAAGGTAAGGCTTAGAAAACCCTACATTCAGTGGTGGCTCAAGCTCTTAATGAGAGCACTCTGTAGGCAGAGGCAATCAGTTTCTGAGTTCGAGGCCACCCTGGTGAAAGACAGGGCTAGGGTAGGGGCTAGGGTGAGGAAAGGAAGAAAGGAAAGAAGGAAAGAAAGAAAGGAAAGAAGAAAAGAAAGAAAGAAAAAGTTTTTATAAAAGTTTTATAAAAAGTGTTAAAGTTTTTAAAAATTAAAAAAAAAAAAATACCAGATCACCATCACACAGCATTGGCTGTCTTCAGGTGTATCCTTTCAGCCTCCAAAACAAAAAACAATGGCTGGCTGTCTTCAGGTGTATCCTATTCTCGAGTCTTATTTCCAACCTTAGAGCTGGGCTGAGCTGCCTCATTATGTAATTGCAAACCTTCCTTGGTTTGTCTTTTCCATTTCTAAGACTAACAGGCCTTTTTCTATTTATTGAATATGCTCATGACTGTCCTTTAGATATAGTAAATATAACTGTTGCTTATAAAACTTGTTTTCTAGGAATTTTTAAAGGGCAATGGCAGAGTTTATTTATAAAAAAATATTTTGCATTTATTTATTTGTGTGAGTGATGAAGCTCAGGTCTTCAAACTCGTCAGGAGGTATGATTACCTCCCCTCTCTCTCAACCCCTCTCTCTCCTCTCTCAATGATTGTGTAAGAATGTTTTGCATGTGTATGCTGTGCCCACAGACTCCAGAACAGAGTATTAGATCCCCTGGAACTGGAGATGGGCCACCATATATAATACTGGTAATTGAGCCCAGGTTCTCTGGAAGAGGAGACAATGCTCTTAATTGTTGAGGACTCTCTGTAGCCACATATTTCTTTCTTTTTTTTTTTTTGAGTTTATGTGAGGCTGTGTTTATATACATCATATGCAGACAATAAGAATGATTTAGATTCTTCAGAATCTGACACCCTCTTCTGGACTGTCTGAAGATAGCTACAGCATACTTAAATATAATAAATAAATAAATCTTTAAAAAGAAAAGGAAAAGTAAAAAAGAAAGAACAGGCCTGCCATATGCATGTTCATAGAGGAAAATGGAAGAGACCCCAATCTAACCTCAGCAGGGTGCTTCCTTCTGGATGGTAGCTCACAGTTTCATCCCAGCAAGACAGGCAAATCACTGAGTTCAAGGACAGTAAGGTTCAGGACAGCCAAGGTTAGGAAGGAAAAGGGTCTATGTTGAGAATACAAACCGACAAAACAACAACTAGGAAAAAGAAGTGACAGTGTAACTTGGGGTAGGGTACCAACAAGAGAAAGCTTTCTGTTACCACTTACAAACACCAGTAGCCTTGCACCCTTCTGCCCAGGTCCCTGCCTTCCTTTCTAGGCATTCTAAGGATGCCAGGGGGTGGGGGAATCCAGATTAACTTTTTAAAAACAAAGACTTGGTCTTTGATGTCTATAGGAAGCCCTTCTCAGTGCCTTTAACTACCACTGAACTTTCAGGGCTGTGACTCAACTGTAACAAGGAACAGGGCTAAGAACCTGCAGCCTTTGAAAACAACTATTTTTTTAAAGTGGGGGACACAAATCAGCAGTAGAACCCCTCAGGTTCAGCCATAATACTTGTTAGGGAAAGAGCCTCAATGTCCGGAGCTGAGGTCTCATGGGTGAACTGCTTCAAGCTCTGAGTATCATTGAAAGAAAGAAAAGATATCATGTGGTTGCTTAATTTATTTATTTTATTATTTCTATTTTTTGTTTTCTTTTGTTTTGTTTTAGAAAAGGCCTCAGTCTGTAGCTATGGCTGACCTAGGACAGACTACATGTGTTAATTAGGGTTTCACAGCTGAGAAACAGACCATACCTATGTAAGACTTAGAAAACCCAACAGTCAGTGGTGGCTCGAGCTCTTGATGAGAGCACTCTGGAGGCAGAGGCAGTCAGTTTCTGAGTTCGAGGCCAGCCTGGTTAAAGACAGGGATAGGCAGGGCTAGGCAAGGCAGGGCTGGGCTAGGCTAGGCTAGGCAAGGGGCTGGGCTAGTCAAGGCAAGGGACTAGGCTAGGCTACTCAAGGGGCTAGGCAAGACAGACAGACAGAGAGAAAGACAGACAAAGATGGCAGGCCTGCCTGGTTTTTCTTTCTTTCTTATCCCTTTTAAAAAATGTTTGTTTATTTATTTATTTATTTATTTATGTATTTATTAGATATACTTACACTGTAGCTGTCTTCAGACACTCCAGAATAGGGTGTCAGATTCTGGAGAATCTATATCCCTCTTATGGTCTGCATATGATGTACATACACACAGCCTCACATTTACATCTAAAAATTTAAAGATGTGTGGGTCCAATGAAAGGGATCAACAATTAACAGCATTGTCTCCTCTTATAGAGAACCTGGGATCAACTACCAGCAACTATATGGTGGCCCATCTCCAGTTCCAGGGGATCAGACAGACAGACAGACATACAGACAGATAGAGTTAAGGATGGCAGGCCTACCTTGTCTTTCCTTCTTTCTTATCCTTTTAAAAAATGTTTATTAATTTAAGTATGTATTTATTTGATATAAGTACACTGTAGCTGTCTTCAAACACGCCCGAAGAGGGTGTCAGATTCTGGAGAATCTATATCCCTCTTATGGTCTGCATATGATGTATATGAACACAGCCTCACCTATACTTCTAAAAATTTAAAGATGGGTGGGGCAACTGAAAGGGCTCAACAATTAACAGCACTGACTCCTCTTCCAGAGAACCTGGGATCAACTACCAGCAATTATATGGTGGCCCATCTCCAGTTCCAGGGGATCAGACAGACAGACAGACAGACAAGGATGGCAGGCCTGCCTGGTCTCTCTTTCTTTATTATCCTTTTTTAAAAATGTTTATTTGTTTATTTATGAATTTATTAGATATAAGTACACTGTAGCTGTCTTCAGACACTCCAAAAGAGGGTGTCAGATTCTGGAGAATCTAAATCCCTCTTATGGTCTGCATATTCGGTAAATAAACACAGCCTTGCATATACTTCTAAATATTTAAAGATGGGTGGGGCCACTGAAAGGGCTCAACAATTAACAGCATTGTCTCCTCTTCCAGAGAACCTTGGATAAACTACCAGCAACTATATGGTGGCCCATCTCCAGTTCCAGGGTATCAGACAGACAGACAGACAGACAGAGATAAGGATGGAGGCCTGCCTGGTCTTTCTTTCTTTCTTATACTTTTAAAAAATGTTTATTTATTTATTTATTTATTTATTTATTTATTTATTTATTTATTTATTAGATATAAGTACACTGTAGCTGTCTTCAGACTCTCCAGAAAAGGGTGTCAGATTCTGGAGAATCTATATCCCTCTTATGGTCTGCATATGATGTACATAAACACAGCCTCACATATACTTCTAAAAATTTAAAGATGGTTGGGGCCACTGAAAGGGCTCAACAATTAACAGCATTGTCTCCTCTTCCAGAGTACCTGGGATCAACTACCAGCAACTATATGGTGGCCCATCTCCAGTTCCAGAGGATCAGACAGACAGACATACAGACAGTGATAAGGATGGAAGGCCTGCCTGGTCTTTCTTTCTTTCTTATCCTTTTTAAAAAAATGTTTATTTATATATTTATTTATGTATTTATTAGATATAAGTACACTGTAGCTGTCTTCAGACACTCCAGAAGAGGGTGTCAGATTCTGGAGAATCTAAATCCCTCTTATGGTCTGTATATGATGTACATAAACAAAGCCTCACATATACTTCTAAAAATTTAAAGATGTGTGGGGCCACTGAGAGGGCTCAACAATTAACAGCATTGTCTCCTCTTTCAGAAAACCTGGGATTAACTACCAGCACCTTATGGTGGCCCATCTCCAGTTCCAGTGGATCAGACAGACAGACAGACAGACAGAGAGACAGAGATAAGGATGGCAGGTCTGCCTGGTCTTTCTTTATTTCTTATACTTTTTAAAAAATGTTTATTTATTTATTTATTTATTTATTTATTTATTTATTTATTATTATATATAAGTACACTGTAGCTGTTCAGACACTCCAGAAGAGGGTGTCAGATTCTGGAGAATCTAAATCCCTCTTATGGTCTGCATATGATGTACATAAACACAGCCTCACATATACTTCTAAAAATTAAAGAAGGGTGGGGCCACTCTAAAAGCTCAACGATTAACAGCATTGTCTCCTCTTCCAGAGTACCTGGGATCAACTACCAGCAACTATATGGTGGCCCATCTCCAGTTCCAGGGGATCAGACAGACAGACAGACTGACAGAGATAAGGATGGCAGGCCTGCGTGGTCTTTCTTTCTTTCTTATCCTTTTTAAAAAAATGTTTATTTATTTATTAATATTTTTATTAGATATAAGTACACTGTAGCCGTCTTCAGACACTCCAGAAGAAGGTGTCAGATTCTGGAGAATCTAAATCCCTCTTATGGTCTGCATATGATGTACATAAACACAGCCTCACATTTACTTCTTAAAATATAAATGTGGGGGGGCCACTGAAAGGGCTCAGCATTTAACAGCATTGTCTCCTCTTTCAGTGAACCTGGGATAAACTACCAGCACCTTATGGTGGCCCATCTCCAGTTCCAGTGGATCAGACAGACAGACAGACAGACAGAGGGACAGAGATAAGGATGGCAGGCCTGCCTGGTCATTCTTTCTTTCTTATCCTTTTCAAAAAAATGTTTATTTATATATTTATTTATGTATTTATTAGATATAAGTACACTGTAGCTGTCTTCAGACACCCCAGAAGAGGGTGTCAGATTCTGGAGAAACTAAATCCCTCTTATGGTCTGCATATGATGTACATAAACACAGCCTCACATATACTTCTAAAAATTTAAAGATGTGTGGGGCCAATGAGAGGGCTCAACAAGTAACAGCATTGTCTCCTCTTTCAGTGAACCTGGGATAAACTACCAGCACCTTATGGTGGCCCATCTCCAGTTCCAGTGGATCAGACAGACAGACAGACAGACAGAGAGACAGAGATAAGGATGGCAGGCCTGCCTGGTCTTTCTTTATTTCTTATACTTTTTAAAAATTGTTTATTTATTTATTTATTTATTTATTTATTTATTAGATATAAGTACACTGTAGCCGTCTTCAGACACTCCAGAAGAGGGTGTCAGATTCTAGAGAATCTAAATCCCTCTTATGGTCTGAATATGATGTACATAAACACAGCCTCACATATACTTCTAAAAATTATAAATAGGTGGGGCCACTGAAAGCACTCAACAATTAACAGCATTGTCTCCTCTTCCAGAGAACCTGGGATCAACTACCAGCACCTAAAAGGTGGCCCATCTCCAGTTCCAGGGGATCAGACAGACAGAGAGACAGCCAGTGATAAGGATGGCAGGCCTGCCTGGTCTTTCTTTCTTATCCTTTTTTTAAAAAAATGTTTATTTATTTATTTATTTATTTATTTATTTATTTATTTATTTATTTATTTATTATTTGATATAAGTATACTGTAGCTGTTCAGACACTCCAGAAGAGAGTGTCATATTCTGGAGAATCTAAATCCCACTTATGGTATGCATATGATGTACATAAACACAGCCTCACATATACTTCTAAAAATTTAAAGAAGGGTGGGGCCACTCTAAAAGCTCAACAATTAACAGCATTGTCTCCTCTTCCAGAGTACCTGGGATCAACTACCAGCAACTATATGGTGGCCCATCTCCAGTTCCAGGGGATCAGACAGAGAGACATACAGACAGTGATAAGGATGGCAGGCCTGCCTGGTCTTTCTTTCTTTCTTATCCTTTTTAAAAAAATGTTTATTTATATATTTATTTATGTATTTATTAGATATATGTACACTGTAGCTGCTTTCAGACACTCCAGAAGAGGGTGTCAGATTCTGGAGAATCTAAATCCCTCTTATGGTCTGCATATGATGTACATAAACACAGCCTCGCATATACTTCTAAAAATTTAAAGATGTGTGGGGCCACTGAGAGGGCTCAACAATTAACAGCATTGTCTCCTCTTTCAGAGAACCTGGGATAAACTACCAGCACCTTATGGTGGCCCATCTCCAGTTCCAGTGGATCAGACAGACAGACAGACAGACAGAGAGACAGAGATAAGGATGGCAGGCCTGCCTGGTCTTTCTTTATTTCTTATACTTTTTAAAAATTGTTTATTTATTTATTTATTTATTTATTTATGTATTTATTAGATATAAGTACACTGTAGCCGTCTTCAGACACTCCAGAAGAGGGTGTCAGATTCTAGAGAATCTAAATCCCTCTTATGGTCTGAATATGATGTACATAAACACAGCCTCACATATACGTCTAAAAATTATAAATAGGTGGGGCCACTGAAAGGACTCAACAATTAACAGCATTGTCTCCTCTTCCAGAGAACCTGGGATCAACTACCAGCACCTAAAAGGTGGCCCATCTCCAGTTCCAGGGGATCAGACAGACAGACAGACAGACAGTGATAAGGATGGCAGGCCTGCCTGGTCTTTCTTTCTTTCTTATCCTTTTTTTTAAAAAATGTTTATTTATTTATTTATTTATTTATTTATTTATTTATTTATTTATTATTAGATATAAGTACACTGTAGCTGTTCAGACACTCCAGAAGAGGGTGTCAGATTCTGGAGAATCTAAATCCCTCTTATGGTCTGCATATGATGTACATAAACACAGCCTCACATATAATTCTAAAAATTTAAAGAAGGGTTGGGCCACTCTAAAAGCTCAACAATTAACAGCATTGTCTCCTCTTCCAGAGTACTTGGGATCAGCTACCAGCGACTATATGGTGGCCCATCTCCAGTTCCAGGGGATCAGACAGAAAGACATACAGACAGTGATAAGGATGGCAGGCCTGCCTGGTCATTCTTTCTTTCTTATCCTTTTCAAAAAAATGTTTATTTATATATTTATTTATGTATTTATTAGATATAAGTACACTGTAGCTGTCTTCAGACACCCCAGAAGAGGGTGTCAGATTCTGGAGAATCTAAATCCCTCTTATGGTCTGCATATGATGTACATAAACACAGCCTCACATATACTTCTAAATATTTAAAGATGTGTGGGGCCACTGAGAGTGCTCAACAATTAACAGCATTGTCTCCTCTTTCAGAGAACCTGGGATAAACTACCAGCACCTTATGGTGGCCCATCTCCAGTTCCAGGGGATCAGACAGACAGAGAGACAGACAGTGATAAGGATGGCAGGCCTGCCTGGTCTTTCTTTCTTATCCGTTTTTTTAAAAAATGTTTATTTATTTATTTATTTATTTATTTATTTATTTATTTATTATTAGATATAAGTACACTGTAGCTGTTCAGACACTCCAGAAGAGAGTGTCATATTCTGGAGAATCTAAATCCCACTTATGGTATGCATATGATGTACATAAACACAGCCTCACATATACTTCTAAAAATTTAAAGAAAGGTGGGGCCACTCTAAAAGCTCAACAATTAACAGCATTGTCTCCTCTTCCAGAGTACCTGGGATCAACTACCAGCACCTAAAAGGTGGCCCATCTCCAGTTCCAGTGGATCAGACAGACAGACAGACAGACAGAGAGACAGAGATAAGGATGGCAGGCCTGCTTGGTCTTTCTTTATTTCTTATACTTTTTAAAAATTGTTTATTTATTTATTTATTTATTTATTTATTTATTTATTTATGTATTTATTAGATATAAGGACACTGTAGCCGTCTTCAGACACTCTAGAAGAGGGTGTCAGATTCTAGAGAATCTAAATCCCTCTTATGGTCTGAATATGATGTACATAAACACAGCCACACATATACGTCTAAAAATTATAAATAGGTGGGGCCACTGAAAGGACTCAACAATTAACAGCATTGTCTCCTCTTCCAGAGAACCTGGGATCAACTACCAGCACCTAAAATGTGGCCCATCTACAGTTCCAGGGGATCAGACAGACAGACAGACAGACAGTGATAAGGATGGCAGGCCTGCCTGGTCTTTCTTTCTTTCTTATCCTTTTTAAAAAAATGTTTATTTATATATTTATTTATGTATTTATTAGATATATGTACACTGTAGCTGCTTTCAGACACTCCAGAAGAGGGTGTCAGATTCTGGAGAATCTAAATCCCTCTTATGGTCTGCATATTCGGTACATAAACACAGCCTCGCATATACTTCTAAAAATTTAAAGATGTGTGGGGCCACTGAGAGGGCTCAACAATTAACAGCATTGTCGCCTCTTTCAGAGAAAATGGGATAAACTACCAGCACCTTATGGTGGCCCATCTCCAGTTCCAGTGGATCAGACAGACAGACAGACAGACAGAGAGACAGAGATAAGGATGGCCGGTCTGCCTGGTCTTTCTTTATTTCTTATACTTTTTAAAAAATGTTTATTTATTTATTTATTTATTTATTTATTTATTTATGTATTTATTAGATATAAGTACATTGTAGCCGTCTTCAGACACTCCAGAAGAGGGTGTCAGATTCTAGAGAATCTAAATCCCTCTTATGGTCTGAATATGATGTACATAAACACAGCCTCACATATACTTCTAAAAATTATAAATAGGTGGGGCCACTGAAAGGACTCAACAATTAACAGCATTGTCTCCTCTTCCAGAGAACCTGGGATCAACTACCAGCACCTAAAAGGTGGCCCATCTCCAGTTCCAGGGGATCAGACAGACAGACAGACAGACAGTGATAAGGATGGCAGGCCTGCCTGGTCTTTCTTTCTTTCTTATCCTTTTTTTTAAAAAATGTTTATTTATTTATTTATTTATTTATTTATTTATTTATTTATTTATTTATTTATTATTAGATATAAGTACACTGTAGCTGTTCAGACACTCCAGAAGAGGGTGTCAGATTCCGGAGAATCTAAATCCCTCTTATGGTCTGCATATGATGTACATAAACACAGCCTCACATATAATTCTAAAAATTTAAAGAAGGGTTGGGCCACTCTAAAAGCTCAACAATTAACAGCATTGTCTCCTCTTCCAGAGTACTTGAAATCAGCTACAAGCAACTATATGGTGGCCAATCTCCAGTTCCAGGGGATCAGACAGACAGATATACAGACAGTGATAAGGATGGCAGGCCTGCCTGGTCATTCTTTCTTTCTTATCCTTTTCAAAAAAATGTTTATTTATAAATTTATTTATGTATTTATTAGATATAAGTACACTGTAGCTGTCTTCAGACACCCCAGAAGAGGGTGTCAGATTCTGGAGAATCTAAATCCCTCTTATGGTCTGCATATGATGTACATAAACACAGCCTCACATATACTTCTAAAAATTTAAAGATGTGTGGGGCCAATGAGAGGGCTCAACAAGTAACAGCATTGTCTTCTCTTTCAGAGAACCTGGGATAAACTACCAGCACCTTATGGTGGCCCATCTCCAGTTCCAGTGGATCAGACAGACAGACAGACAGACAGAGAGACAGAGATAAGGATGGCAGGCCTGCCTGGTCTTTCTTTATTTCTTATACTTTTAAAAAAATGTTTATTTATTTATGTATTTATTTATTTATGTATTTATTAGATATAAGTACACTGTAGCCGTCTTCATACACTCCAGAAGAGGGTGTCAGATTCTAGAGAATCTAAATCCCTCTTATGGTCTGAATATGATGTACATAAACACAGCCTCACATATACGTCTAAAAATTATAAATAGGTGTGGCCACTGAAAGGACTCAACAATTAACAGCATTGTCTCCTCTTCCAGAGAACCTGGGATCAACTACCAGCACCTAAAAGGTGGCCCATCTACAGTTCCAGGGGATCAGACAGACAGACAGACAGACAGTGATAAGGATGGCAGGCCTGCCTGGTCTTTCTTTCTTTCTTATCCTTTTTAAAAAAATGTTTATTTATATATTTATTTATGTATTTATTAGATATATGTACACTGTAGCTGCTTTCAGACACTGCAGAAGAGAGTGTCAGATTCTGGAGAATCTAAATCCCTCTTATGGTCTGCATATGATGTACATAAACACAGCCTCGCATATACTTCCAAAAATTTAAAGATGTGTGGGGCCACTGAGAGGGCTCAACAATTAACAGCATTGTCGCCTCTTTCAGAGAACCTGGGATAAACTACCAGCACCTTATGGTGGCCCATCTCCAGTTCCAGTGGATCAGACAGACAGACAGACAGACAGAGAGACAGAGATAAGGATGGCAGGTCTGCCTGATCTTTCTTTATTTCTTATACTTTTTAAAAAATGTTTATTTATTTATTTATTTATTTATTTATTTATGTATTTATTAGATATAAGTACATTGTAGCCGTCTTCAGACACTCCAGAAGAGGGTGTCAGATTCTAGAGAATCTAAATCCCTCTTATGGTCTGAATATGATGTACATAAACACAGCCTCACATATACTTCTAAAAATTATAAATAGGTGGGGACACTGAAAGGACTCAACAATTAACAGCATTGTCTCCTCTTCCACAGAACCTGGGATCAACTACCAGCACCTAAAAGGTGGCCCATCTCCAGTTCCAGGGGATCAGACAGACAGACAGACAGACAGTGATAAGGATGGCAGGCCTGCCTGGTCTTTCTTTCTTTCTTATCCTTTTTTTTAAAAAATGTTTATTTATTTATTTATTTATTTATTTATTTATTTATTTATTATTAGATATAAGTACACTGTAGCTGTTCAGACACTCCAGAAGAGGGTGTCAGATTCCGGAGAATCTAAATCCCTCTTATGGTCTGCATATGATGTACATAAACACAGCCTCACATATAATTCTAAAAATTTAAAGAAGGGTTGGGCCACTCTAAAAGCTCAACAATTAACAGCATTGTCTCCTCTTCCAGAGTACTTGGGATCAGCTACCAGCAACTATATGGTGGCCCATCTCCAGTTCCAGGGGATCAGACAGACAGACATACAGACAGTGATAAGGATGGCAGGCCTGCCTGGTCATTCTTTCTTTCTTATCCTTTTCAAAAAAATGTTTATTTATATATTTATTTATGTATTTATTTGATATAAGTACACTGTAGCTGTCTTCAGACACCCCAGAAGAGGGTGTCAGATTCTGGAGAATCTAAATCCCTCTTATGGTCTGCATATGATGTACATAAACACAGCCTCACATATACTTCTAAAAATATAAAGATGTGTGGGGCCAATGAGAGGGCTCAACAAGTAACAGCATTGTCTCCTCTTTCAGAGAACCTGGGATAAACTACCAGCACCTTATGGTGGCCCATCTCCAGTTCCAGTGGATCAGACAGACAGACAGACAGACAGAGAGACAGAGATAAGGATGGAGGGCCTGCCTGGTCTTTCTTTATTTCTTATACTTTTTAAAAAATGTTTATTTATTTATTTATTTATTTATTTATTTATTTATTTATTAGATATAAGTACACTGTAGCCGTCTTCAGACACTCCAGAAGAGGGTGTCAGATTCTAGAGAATCTAAATCCCTCTTATGGTCTGAATATGATGTACATAAACACAGCCACACATATACGTCTAAAAATTATAAATAGGTGGGGCCACTGAAAGGACTCAACAATTAACAGCATTGTCTCCTCTTCCAGAGAACCTGGGATCAACTACCAGCACCTAATATGTGGCCCATCTACAGTTCCAGGGGATCAGACAGACAGACAGACAGACAGTGATAAGGATGGCAGGCCTGCCTGGTCTTTCTTTCTTTCTTATCCTTTTTAAAAAAATGTTTATTTATATATTTATTTATGTATTTATTAGATATATGTACACTGTAGCTGCTTTCAGACACTCCAGAAGAGGGTGTCAGATTCTGGAGAATCTAAATCCCTCTTATGGTCTGCATATTCGGTACATAAACACAGCCTCGCATATACTTCTAAAAATTTAAAGATGTGTGGGGCCACTGAGAGGGCTCAACAATTAACAGCATTGTCGCCTCTTTCAGAGAAAATGGGATAAACTACCAGCACCTTATGGTGGCCCATCTCCAGTTCCAGTGGATCAGACAGACAGACAGACAGACAGAGAGACAGAGATAAGGATGGCCGGTCTGCCTGGTCTTTCTTTATTTCTTATACTTTTTAAAAAATGTTTATTTATTTATTTATTTATTTATTTATTTATGTATTTATTAGATATAAGTACATTGTAGCCGTCTTCAGACACTCCAGAAGAGGGTGTCAGATTCTAGAGAATCTAAATCCCTCTTATGGTCTGAATATGATGTACATAAACACAGCCTCACATATACTTCTAAAAATTATAAATAGGTGGGGCCACTGAAAGGACTCAACAATTAACAGCATTGTCTCCTCTTCCAGAGAACCTGGGATCAACTACCAGCACCTAAAAGGTGGCCCATCTCCAGTTCCAGGGGATCAGACAGACAGACAGACAGACAGTGATAAGGATGGCAGGCCTGCCTGGTCTTTCTTTCTTTCTTATCCTTTTTTTTAAAAAATGTTTATTTATTTATTTATTTATTTATTTATTTATTTATTTATTTATTATTAGATATAAGTACACTGTAGCTGTTCAGACACTCCAGAAGAGGGTGTCAGATTCCGGAGAATCTAAATCCCTCTTATGGTCTGCATATGATGTACATAAACACAGCCTCACATATAATTCTAAAAATTTAAAGAAGGGTTGGGCCACTCTAAAAGCTCAACAATTAACAGCATTGTCTCCTCTTCCAGAGTACTTGAAATCAGCTACAAGCAACTATATGGTGGCCAATCTCCAGTTCCAGGGGATCAGACAGACAGATATACAGACAGTGATAAGGATGGCAGGCCTGCCTGGTCATTCTTTCTTTCTTATCCTTTTCAAAAAAATGTTTATTTATAAATTTATTTATGTATTTATTAGATATAAGTACACTGTAGCTGTCTTCAGACACCCCAGAAGAGGGTGTCAGATTCTGGAGAATCTAAATCCCTCTTATGGTCTGCATATGATGTACATAAACACAGCCTCACATATACTTCTAAAAATTTAAAGATGTGTGGGGCCAATGAGAGGGCTCAACAAGTAACAGCATTGTCTTCTCTTTCAGAGAACCTGGGATAAACTACCAGCACCTTATGGTGGCCCATCTCCAGTTCCAGTGGATCAGACAGACAGACAGACAGACAGAGAGACAGAGATAAGGATGGCAGGCCTGCCTGGTCTTTCTTTATTTCTTATACTTTTAAAAAAATGTTTATTTATTTATGTATTTATTTATTTATGTATTTATTAGATATAAGTACACTGTAGCCGTCTTCATACACTCCAGAAGAGGGTGTCAGATTCTAGAGAATCTAAATCCCTCTTATGGTCTGAATATGATGTACATAAACACAGCCTCACATATACGTCTAAAAATTATAAATAGGTGTGGCCACTGAAAGGACTCAACAATTAACAGCATTGTCTCCTCTTCCAGAGAACCTGGGATCAACTACCAGCACCTAAAAGGTGGCCCATCTACAGTTCCAGGGGATCAGACAGACAGACAGACAGACAGTGATAAGGATGGCAGGCCTGCCTGGTCTTTCTTTCTTTCTTATCCTTTTTAAAAAAATGTTTATTTATATATTTATTTATGTATTTATTAGATATATGTACACTGTAGCTGCTTTCAGACACTGCAGAAGAGAGTGTCAGATTCTGGAGAATCTAAATCCCTCTTATGGTCTGCATATGATGTACATAAACACAGCCTCGCATATACTTCCAAAAATTTAAAGATGTGTGGGGCCACTGAGAGGGCTCAACAATTAACAGCATTGTCGCCTCTTTCAGAGAACCTGGGATAAACTACCAGCACCTTATGGTGGCCCATCTCCAGTTCCAGTGGATCAGACAGACAGACAGACAGACAGAGAGACAGAGATAAGGATGGCAGGTCTGCCTGATCTTTCTTTATTTCTTATACTTTTTAAAAAATGTTTATTTATTTATTTATTTATTTATTTATTTATTTATGTATTTATTAGATATAAGTACATTGTAGCCGTCTTCAGACACTCCAGAAGAGGGTGTCAGATTCTAGAGAATCTAAATCCCTCTTATGGTCTGAATATGATGTACATAAACACAGCCTCACATATACTTCTAAAAATTATAAATAGGTGGGGACACTGAAAGGACTCAACAATTAACAGCATTGTCTCCTCTTCCACAGAACCTGGGATCAACTACCAGCACCTAAAAGGTGGCCCATCTCCAGTTCCAGGGGATCAGACAGACAGACAGACAGACAGTGATAAGGATGGCAGGCCTGCCTGGTCTTTCTTTCTTTCTTATCCTTTTTTTTAAAAAATGTTTATTTATTTATTTATTTATTTATTTATTTATTTATTTATTTATTATTAGATATAAGTACACTGTAGCTGTTCAGACACTCCAGAAGAGGGTGTCAGATTCCGGAGAATCTAAATCCCTCTTATGGTCTGCATATGATGTACATAAACACAGCCTCACATATAATTCTAAAAATTTAAAGAAGGGTTGGGCCACTCTAAAAGCTCAACAATTAACAGCATTGTCTCCTCTTCCAGAGTACTTGGGATCAGCTACCAGCAACTATATGGTGGCCCATCTCCAGTTCCAGGGGATCAGACAGACAGACATACAGACAGTGATAAGGATGGCAGGCCTGCCTGGTCATTCTTTCTTTCTTATCCTTTTCAAAAAAATGTTTATTTATATATTTATTTATGTATTTATTAGATATAAGTACACTGTAGCTGTCTTCAGACACCCCAGAAGAGGGTGTCAGATTCTGGAGAATCTAAATCCCTCTTATGGTCTGCATATGATGTACATAAACACAGCCTCACATATACTTCTAAAAATTTAAAGATGTGTGGGGCCAATGAGAGGGCTCAACAAGTAACAGCATTGTCTCCTCTTTCAGAGAACCTGGGATAAACTACCAGCACCTTATGGTGGCCCATCTCCAGTTCCAGTGGATCAGACAGACAGACAAACAGACAGAGAGACAGAGATAAGGATGGAGGGCCTGCCTGGTCTTTCTTTATTTCTTATACTTTTTAAAAAATGTTTATTTATTTATTTATTTATTTATGTATTTATTAGATATAAGTACACTGTAGCCGTCTTCAGACACTCCAGAAGAGGGTGTCAGATTCTAGAGAATCTAAATCCCTCTTATGGTCTGAATATGATGTACATAAACACAGCCACACATATACGTCTAAAAATTATAAATAGGTGGGGCCACTGAAAGGACTCAACAATTAACAGCATTGTCTCCTCTTCCAGAGAACCTGGGATCAACTACCAGCACCTAAAATGTGGCCCATCTACAGTTCCAGGGGATCAGACAGACAGACAGACAGACAGTGATAAGGATGGCCGGCCTGCCTGGTCTTTCTTTCTTTCTTATCCTTTTTAAAAAAATGTTTATTTATATATTTATTTATGTATTTATTAGATATATGTACACTGTAGCTGCTTTCAGACACTCCAGAAGAGGGTGTCAGATTCTGGAGAATCTAAATCCCTCTTATGGTCTGCATATTCGGTACATAAACACAGCCTCGCATATACTTCTAAAAATTTAAAGATGTGTGGGGCCACGGAAAGCACTCAACAATTAACAGCATTGTCTCCTCTTCCAGAGAACCTGGGATCAACTACCAGCACCTAAAAGGTGGCCCATCTCCAGTTCCAGGGGATCAGACAGACAGAGAGACAGACAGTGATAAGGATGGCAGGCCTGCCTGGTCTTTCTTTCTTATCCTTTTTTTTAAAAAATGTTTATTTATTTATTTATTTATTTATTTATTTATTTATTATTAGATATAAGTACACTGTAGCTGTTCAGACACTCCAGAAGAGGGTGTCATATTCTGGAGAATCTAAATCCCACTTATGGTATGCATATGATGTACATAAACACAGCCTCACATATACTTCTAAAAATTTAAAGAAGGGTGGGGCCACTCTAAAAGCTCAACAATTAACAGCATTGTCTCCTCTTCCAGAGTACCTGAGATCAACTACCAGCAACTATATGGTGGCCCATCTCCAGTTCCAGGGGATCAGACAGAGTGACATACAGACAGTGATAAGGATGGCAGGGCTGCCTGGTCTTTCTTTCTTTCTTATCCTTTTTAAAAAAATGTTTATTTATATATTTATTTATGTATTTATTAGATATATGTACACTGTAGCTGCTTTCAGACACTCCAGAAGAGGGTGTCAGATTCTGGAGAATCTAAATCCCTGTTATGGTCTGCATATGATGTACATAAACACAGCCTCGCATATACTTCTAAAAATTTAAAGATGTGTGGGGCCACTGAGAGGGCTCAACAATTAACACCATTGTCTCCTCTTTCAGAGAACCTGGGATAAACTACCAGCACCTTATGGTGGCCCATCTCTAGTTCCAGTGGATCAGACAGACAGACAGACAGACAGAGAGACAGAAATAAGGATGGCAGGCCTGCCTGGTCTTTCTTTATTTCTTATACTTTTTAAAAATTGTTTATTTATTTATTTATTTATTTATTTATTTATTTATTTATTTATTTATTTATTTATTAGATATAAGTACACTGTAGCCGTCTTCAGACACTCCAGAAGAGGGTGTCAGATTCTAGAGAATCTAAATCCCTCTTATGGTCTGAATATGATGTACATAAACACAGCCTCACATATACGTCTAAAAATTATAAATAGGTGGGGCCACTGAAAGGACTCAACAATTAACAGCATTGTCTCCTCTTCCAGAGAACTGGGATCAACTACCAGCACCTAAAAGGTGGCCCATCTCCAGTTCCAGGGGATCAGACAGACAGACAGACAGACAGTGATAAGGATGGCAGGCCTGCCTGGTCTTTCTTTCTTTCTTATCCTTTTTTTAAAAAAATGTTCGTTTATTTATTTATTTATTTATTTATTTATTTATTTATTTATTTATTTATTTATTAGATATCAGTACACTGTAGCTGTTCAGACACTCCAGAAGAGGGTGTCAGATTCTGGAGAATCTAAATCCCTCTTATGGTCTGCATATGATGTACATAAACACAGCCTCACATATACTTCTAAAAATTTAAAGAAGGGTGGGGCCACTCTAAAAGCTCAACAATTAACAGCATTGTCTCCTCTTCCAGAGTACCTGGGATCAACTACCAGCAACTATATGGTGGCCCATCTCCAGTTCCAGGGGATCAGACAGACAGACATAGAGACAGTGATAAGGATGGCAGGCCTGCCTGGTCTTTCTTTTTTTCTTATCCTTTTAAAAAATGTTTATTTATATATTTATGTATGTATTTATTAGATATATGTACACTGTAGCTGTCTTCAGACACTCCAGAAGAGGGTGTCAGATTCTGGAGAATCTAAATCCCTCTTATGGTCTGCATATTCGGTACATAAAAACAGCCTCGCATATACTTCTAAAAATTTAAAGATGTGTGGGGCCACTGAGAGGGCTCAACAATTAACAGCATTGTCTCCTCTTTCAGAGAACCTGGGATAAACTACCAGCACCTTATGGTGGCCCATCTCCAGTTCCAGTGGATCAGACAGACAGACAGACAGACAGTGATAAGGATGGCAGGCCTGCCTGGTCTTTCTTTCTTTCTTATCCTTTTTTTAAAAAAAATGTTCGTTTATTTATTTATTTATTTATTTATTTATTTATTTATTTATTTATTAGATATCAGTACACTGTAGCTGTTCAGACACTCCAGAAGAGGGTGTCAGATTCTGGAGAATCTAAATCCCTCTTATGGTCTGCATATGATGTACATAAACACAGCCTCACATATACTTCTAAAAATTTAAAGAAGGGTAGGGCCACTCTAAAAGCTCAACAATTAACAGCATTGTCTCCTCTTCCAGAGTACCTGGGATCAACTACCAGCAACTATATGGTGGCCCATCTCCAGTTACAGGGGATCAGACAGACAGACATAGAGACAGTGATAAGGATGGCAGGCCTGCCTGGTCTTTCTTTTTTTCTTATCCTTTTAAAAATTGTTTATTTATATATTTATGTATGTATTTATTAGATATATGTACACTGTAGCTGTCTTCAGACACTCCAGAAGAGGGTGTCAGATTCTGGAGAATCTAAATCCCTCTTATGGTCTGCATATTCGGTACATAAACACAGCCTCGCATATACTTCTAAAAATTTAAAGATGTGTGGGGCCACTGAGAGGGCTCAACAATTAACAGCATTGTCTCCTCTTTCAGAGAACCTGGGATAAACTACCAGCACCTTATGGTGGCCCATCTCCAGTTCCAGGGGATCAGACAGACAGACAGACAGACAGTGATAAGGATGGCAGGCCTGCCTGGTCTTTCTTTCTTTCTTATCCTTTTTTTTAAAAAAATGTTTATTTATTTATTTATTTATTTATTTATTTATTTATTATTAGATATAAGTACACTGTATCTGTTCAGACACTCCAGAAGAGTGTGTCAGATTCTGGAGAATCTAAATCCCTCTTATGGTCTGCATATGATGTACATAAACACAGCCTCACATATACTTCTAAAAATGTAAAGATGGGTGGGCCCACTGAAAGGGCTCAACAATTAACACCATTGTCTCCTCTTCCAGAGAACGTGGGATCAACTACCAGCAACTATGTGGTGGCCCATCTCAAGTTGCAGGGGATCAGACAGACAGACAGACAGACAGACAGAGATAAGGATGGCAGGCCTGCCTGATTTTTCTTTCTTTCTTATCCTTTTTAAAATTGTTTATTTATTTATTTATTTATTAATTAATTAATTAATTAATTAATTAATTTATGTATTTATTAGATATAAGTACACTGTAGCTGTCTTCAGACTCTCCAGAAGAGGGTGTCAGATTCTGGATAATCTATATCCCTCTTATGGTCTGCATATGATGTACATAAACACAGCCTCACATATACTTCTAAAAATTTAAAGATGGTTGGGGCCACTGAAAGGGCTCAACAATTAACAGCATTGTCTCCTCTTCCAGAGGACCTGGGATCAACTACCAGCACCTATATTGTGGCCCATCTCCAGTTCCAAGGGATCAGACAGACATACATACAGACAGACAGACAAGGATTGCAGGCCTGCCTGGTTTTTCTTTCTTCTTATACATTTTAAAAATGTTTATTTATTTATATATATATTTATTAGATATAAGTACACTGTAGCTGTCTTCAGACACTCCAGAAGAGGGTGTCATATTAGGGAGAATGTAAATCCCACTTATGGTATGCATATGATGTACATAAACACAGCCTCACATATACTTCTAAAAATTTAAAGAAGGGTGGGGCCACTCTAAAAGCTCAACAATTAACAGCATTGTCTCCTCTTCCAGAGTACCTGGGATCAACTACCAGCAACTATATGGTGGTCCATCTCCAGTTCCAAGGGATCAGACAGACAGACATACAGACAGTGATAAGGATGTCAGACCGGCCTGGTCTTTCTTTCTTTTTTATCCTTTTTAAAAAAATGTTTGTTTATTTATTTATTTATTTATTTATTTATTTATTTATTTATTTATGTATTTATTAGATATAAGTACACTGTAGCTGTCTTCAGACACTCCAGAAGAGGGTGTCAGATTCTGGAGAATCTAAATCCCTCTTATGGTCTGCATATGATGTACATAAACACAGCCTCACATATACTTCTAAAAATTTAAAGATGTGTGGGGCCACTGAGAGGGCTCAACAATTAACAGCATTGTCTCCTCTTTCAGAGAACCTGGGATAAACTACCAGCACCTTATGGTGGCCCATCTCCAGTTCCAGTGGATCAGACAGACAGACAGACAGATAGAGAGACAGAGATAAGGATGGCAGGTCTGCCTGGTCTTTCTTTATTTCTTATACTTTTAAAAAAATGTTTATTTATTTATTTATTTATTTATTTATTTATTTATTAGATATAAGTACACTGTAGCTGTCTTCAGACACTCCAGAAGAGGGTGTCAGATTCTAGAGAATCTAAATCCCTCTTATGGTCTGCATATGATGTACATAAACACAGCCTCACATATACTTCTAAAAATTATAAATAGGTGGGGCCACTGAAAGCACTCAACAATTAACAGCATTGTCTCCTCTTCCAGAGAACCTGGGATCAACTACCAGCACCTAAAAGGTGGCCCATCTCCAGTTCCAGGGGATCAGACAGACAGAGAGACAGACAGTGATAAGGATGGCAGGCCTGCCTGGTCTTTCTTTCTTATCCTTTTTTTAAAAAAATGTTTATTTATTTATTTATTTATTTATTTATTTATTTATTTATTATTAGATATAAGTACACTGTAGCTGTTCAGACACTCCAGAAGAGGGCGTCATATTCTGGAGAATCTAAATCCCACTTATGGTATGCATATGATGTACATAAACACAGCCTCACATATACTTCTAAAAATTTAAAGAAGGGTGGGGCCACTCTAAAAGCTCAACAATTAACAGCATTGTCTCCTCTTCCAGAGTACCTGGGATCAACTACCAGCAACGATATGGTGGCCCATCTCCAGTTCCAAGGGATCAGACAGAGAGACATACAGACAGTGATAAGGATGGCAGGCCTGCCTGGTCTTTCTTTCTTTCTTATCCTTTTTAAAAAAATGTTTATTTATATATTTATTTATGTATTTATTAGATATATGTACACTGTAGCTGCTTTCAGACACTCCAGAAGAGGGTGTCAGATTCTGGAGAATCTAAATCCCTGTTATGGTCTGCATATGATGTACATAAACACAGCCTCGCATATACTTCTAAAAATTTAAAGAGGTGTGGGGCCACTGAGAGGGCTCAACAATTAACAGCATTGTCTCCTCTTTCAGAGAACCTGGAATAAACTACCAGCACCTTATGGTGGCCCATCTCCAGTTCCAGTGGATCAGACAGACAGACAGACAGACAGAGAGACAGAGATAAGGATGGCAGGCCTGCCTGGTCTTTCTTTATTTCTTATACTTTTTAAAAATTGTTTATTTATTTATTTATTTATTTATTAGATATAAGTACACTGTAGCCGTCTTCAGACACTCCAGAAGAGGGTGTCAGATTCTAGAGAATCTAAATCCCTCTTATGGTCTGAATATGATGTACATAAACACAGCCTCACATATACGTCTAAAAATTATAAATAGGTGGGGCCACTGAAAGGACTCAACAATTAACAGCATTGTCTCCTCTTCCAGAGAACCTGGGATCAACTACCAGCACCTAAAAGGTGGCCCATCTACAGTTCCAGGGGATCAGACAGACAGACAGACAGACAGTGATAAGGATGGCAGGCCTGCCTGGTCTTTCTTTCTTTCTTATCCTTTTTTTAAAAAAATGTTCGTTTATTTATTTATTTATTTATTTATTTATTTATTTATTTATTAGATATCAGTACACTGTAGCTGTTCAGACACTCCAGAAGAGGGTGTCAGATTCTGGAGAATCTAAATCCCTCTTATGGTCTGCATATGATGTACATAAACACAGCCTCACATATACTTCTAAAAATTTAAAGAAGGGTGGGGCCACTCTAAAAGCTCAACAATTAACAGCATTGTCTCCTCTTCCAGAGTACCTGGGATCAACTACCAGCAACTATATGGTGGCCCATCTCCAGTTCCAGGGGATCAGACAGACAGACATACAGACAGTGATAAGGATGGCAGGCCTGCCTGGTCTTTCTTTTTTTCTTATCCTTTTAAAAAATGTTTATTTATATATTTATGTATGTTTTTATTAGATATATGTACACTGTAGCTGTCTTCAGACACTACAGAAGAGGGTGTCAGATTCTGGAGAATCTAAATCCCTCTTATGGTCTGCATATTCGGTACATAAACACAGCCTCGCATATACTTCTAAAAATTTAAAGATGTGTGGGGCCACTGAGAGGGCTCAACAATTAACAGCATTGTCTCCTCTTTCAGAGAACCTGGGATAAACTACCAGCACCTTATGGTGGCCCATCTCCAGTTCCAGTGGATCAGACAGACAGACAGACAGAAAGACAGAGATAAGGATGGCAGGCCTGCCTGGTCTTTCTTTATTTCTTATACTTTTTAAAAATTGTTTATTTATTTATTTATTTATTTATTTATTTATTTATTTATTTATTTATTTATTTATTAGGTATAAGTACACTGTAGCCGTCTTCAGACACTCCAGAAGAGGGTGTCAGATTCTAGAGAATCTAAATCCCTCTTATGGTCTGAATATGATGTACATAAACACAGCCTCACATATACGTCTAAAAATTATAAATAGGTGGGGCCACTGAAAGGACTCAACAATTAACAGCATTGTCTCCTCTTCCAGAGAACCTGGGATCAACTACCAGCACCTAAAAGGTGGCCCATCTCCAGTTCCAGGGGATCAGACAGACAGACAGACAGACAGTGATAAGGATGGCAGGCCTGCCTGGTCTTTCTTTCTTTCTTATCCTTTTTTTAAAAAAATGTTTATTTATTTATTTATTTATTTATTTATTTATTTATTTATTTATTTATTATTAGATATAAGTACACTGTAGCTGTTCAGACACTCCAGAAGAGTGTGTCAGATTCTGGAGAATCTAAATCCCTCTTATGGTCTGCATATGATGTACATAAACACAGCCTCACATATACTTCTAAAAATTTAAAGATGGGTGGGCCCACTGAAAGGGCTCAACAATTAACACCATTGTCTCCTCTTCCAGAGAACGTGGGATCAACTACCAGCAACTATGTGGTGGCCCATCTCAAGTTGCAGGGGATCAGACAGACAGACAGACAGACAGAGATAAGGATGGCAGGCCTGCCTGATTTTTCTTTCTTTCTTATCCTTTTTAAAATTGTTTATTTATTTATTTATTTATTCATTAATTAATTAATTAATTAATTTATGTATTTATTAGATATAAGTACACTGTAGCTGTCTTCAGACTCTCCAGAAGAGGGTGTCAGATTCTGGATAATCTATATCCCTCTTATGGTCTGCATATGATGTACAAAAACACAGCCTCACATATACTTCTAAAAATTTAAAGATGGTTGGGGCCACTGAAAGGGCTCAACAATTAACAGCATTGTCTCCTCTTCCAGAGGACCTGGGATCAACTACCAGCACCTATATTGTGGCCCATCTCCAGTTCCAAGGGATCAGACAGACATACATACAGACAGACAGACAAGGATTGCAGGCCTGCCTGGTTTTTCTTTCTTCTTATACATTTTAAAAATGTTTATTTATTTATATATATATTTATTAGATATAAGTACACTGTAGCTGTCTTCAGACACTTCAGAAGAGGGTGTCATATTCTGGAGAATCTAAATCCCTCTTATTTACTGCATATGATGTACATAAACACAGCCTCACATATACTTCTAAAAATTTAAAGAAGGGTGGGGCCACTCTAAAAGCTCAACAATTAACAGCATTGTCTCCTCTTCCAGAGTACCTGGGATCAACTACCAGCAACTATATGGTGGTCCATCTCCAGTTCCAAGGGATCAGACAGACAGACATACAGACAGTGATAAGGATGTCAGGCCTGCCTGGTCTTTCTTTCTTTTTTATCCTTTTTAAAAAAATGTTTATTTATTTATTTATTTATGTATTTATTAGATATAAGTACACTGTAGCTGTCTTCAGACACTCCAGAAGAGGGTGTCAGATTCTGGAGAATCTAAATCCCTCTTATGGTCTGCATATGATGTACATAAACAGACCCTCACATATACTTCTAAAAATTTAAAGATGTGTGGGGCCACTGAGAGGGCTCAACAATTAACAGCATTGTCTCCTCTTTCAGAGAACCTGGGATAAACTACCAGCACCTTATGGTGGCCCATCTCCAGTTCCAGTGGATCAGACAGACAGACAGACAGATAGAGAGACAGAGATAAGGATGGCAGGTCTGCCTGGTCTTTCTTTATTTCTTATACTTTTTAAAAAATGTTTATTTATTTATTTATTTATTTATTTATTTATTAGATATAAGTACACTGTAGCCGTCTTCAGACACTCCAGAAGAGGGTGTCAGATTCTAGAGAATCTAAATCCCTCTTATGGTCTGAATATGATGTACATAAACACAGCCTCACATATACTTCTAAAAATTATAAATAGGTGGGGCCACTGAAAGCACTCAACAATTAACAGCATTGTCTCCTCTTCCAGAGAACCTGGGATCAACTACCAGCACCTAAAAGGTGGCCCATCTCCAGTTCCAGGGAATCAGACAGACAGAGAGACAGACAGTGATAAGGATGGCAGGCCTGCCTGGTCTTTCTTTCTTATCCTTTTTTTAAAAAAATGTTTATTTATTTATTTATTTATTTATTTATTTATTTATTTATTTATTATTAGATATAAGTACACTGTAGCTGTTCAGACACTCCAGGAGAGGGTGTCATATTCTGGAGAATCTAAATCCCACTTATGGTATGCATATGATGTACATAAACACAGCCTCATATATACTTCTAAAAATTTAAAGAAGGGTGGGGCCACTCTAAAATCTCAACAATTAACAGCATTGTCTCCTCTTCCAGAGTACCTGGGATCAACTACCAGCAACTATATGGTGGCCCATCTCCAGTTCCAAGGGATCAGACAGAGAGACATACAGACAGTGATAAGGATGGCAGGCCTGCCTGGTCTTTCTTTCTTTCTTATCCTTTTTAAAAAAATGTTTATTTATATATTTATTTATGTATTTATTAGATATATGTACACTGTAGCTGCTTTC
Organism: Mus caroli; assembly: GCF_978045245.1. Taxonomy (NCBI): domain Eukaryota; kingdom Metazoa; phylum Chordata; class Mammalia; order Rodentia; family Muridae; genus Mus; species Mus caroli. Next base: position 116,641 of record NW_028227511.1, on the reverse strand, counting down.
AGACACTCCAGAAGAGGGTGTCAGATTCTGGAGAATCTAAATCCCTGTTATGGTCTGCATATGATGTACATAAACACAGCCTCGCATATACTTCTAAAAATTTAAAGATGTGTGGGGCCACTGAGAGGGCTCAACAATTAACAGCATTGTCTCCTCTTTCAGAGAACCTGGAATAAACTACCAGCACCTTATGGTGGCCCATCTCCAGTTCCAGTGGATCAGACAGACAGACAGACAGACAGAGAGACCGAGATAAGGATGGCAGGCCTGCCTGGTCTTTCTTTCTTTCTTATCCTTTTTTTAAAAAAATGTTCGTTTATTTATTTATTTATTTATTTATTTATTTATTTATTTATTATTAGATATAAGTACACTGTAGCTGTTCAGACACTCCAGAAGAGGGTGTCAGATTCTGGAGAATCTAAATCCCTCTTATGGTCTGCATACGATGTACATAAACACAGCCTCACATATACTTCTAAAAATCTATAGAAGTGTGGGGCCACTCTAAAAGCTCAACAATTAACAGCATTGTCTCCTCTTCCAGAGTACCTGGGATCAACTACCAGCAACTATATGGTGGCCCATCTCCAGTTCCAGGGGATCAGACAGACAGACATACAGACAGTGATAAGGATGGCAGGCCTGCCTGGTCTTTCTTTCTTTCTTATCCTTTTAAAAAAATGTTTATTTATATATTTATATATGTATTTATTAGATATATGTACACTGTAGCTGTCTTCAGACATTCCAGAAGAGGGTGTCAGATTCTGGAGAATCTAAATCCCTCTTATGGTCTGCATATTCGGTACATAAACACAGCCTCGCATATACTTCTAAAAATTTAACGATGTGTGGGGCCACTGAGAGGGCTCAACAATTAACAGCATTGTCTCCTCTTTCAGAGAACCTGGGATAAACTACCAGCACCTTATGGTGGCCCATCTCCAGTTCCAGGGGATCAGACAGACAGACAGACAGAGAGACAGAGATATGGATGGCAGGCCTGCCTGGTCTTTCTTTATTTCTTATATTTTAAAAAAATGTTTATATTTTATTTATTTATTTATTTATTTATTCATTTATTTATTTATTTATGTATTTATTAGATATAAGTACACTGTAGCCGTCTTCAGACACTCCAGAAGAGGGTGTCAGATTCTAGAGAATCTAAATCCCTCTTATGGTCTGAATATGATGTACATAAACACAGCCTCACATATACTTCTAAAAATTATAAATAGGTGGGGCCACTGAAAGGACTCAACAATTAACAGCATTGTCTCCTCTTCCAAGAACCTGGGATCAACTACCAGCACCTAAAAGGTGGCCCATCTCCAGTTCCAGGGGATCAGACAGAAAGACAGACAGACAGTGATAAGGATGGCAGGCCTGCCTGGTCTTTCTTTCTTTCTTATCCTTTTTTTAAAATAATGTTCGTTTATTTATTTATTTATTTATTTATTTATTTATTTATTTATTTATTATTAGATATAAGTACACTGTAGCTGTTCAGACACTCCAGAAGAGGGTGTCAGATTCTGGAGAATCTAAATCCCTCTTATGGTCTGCATATGATGTACATAAATACAGCCTCACATATACTTCTAAAAATTTATAGATGTGTGGGGCCACTCTAAAAGCTCAAAAATTAACAGCATTTTCTCCTCTTCCAGAGTACCTGGGATCAACTACCAGCAACTATATGGTGGCCCATCTCCAGTTCCAGGGGATCAGACAGACAGACATACAGACAGTGATAAGGATGGCAGGCCTGCCTGGTCTTTCTTTCTTTCTTATCCTTTTTAAAAAAATGTTTATTTATATATTTATTTATGTATTTATTAGATATATGTACACTGTAGCTGCTTTCAGACACTCCAGAAGAGGGTGTCAGATTCTGGAGAATCTAAATCCCTCTTATGGTCTGCATATGATGTACATAAACACAGCCTCGCATATACTTCTAAAAATTTAAAGATGTGTGGGGCCACTGAGAGGGCTCAACAATTAACAGCATTGTCTCCTCTTTCAGAGAACCTGGGATAAACTACCAGCACCTTATGGTGGCCCATCTCCAGTTCCAGTGGATCAGACAGACAGACAGACAGAGAGACAGAGATAAGGATGGCAGGCCTGCCTGGTCTTTCTTTATTTCTTATACTTTTTAAAAAATGTTAATTTATTTATTTATTTATTTATTTATTTATTTATTTATTTATGTATTTATTAGATATAAGTACACTGTAGCCGTCTTCAGACACTCCAGAAGAGGGTGTCAGATTCTAGAGAATCTAAATCCCTCTTATGGTCTGAATATGATGTACATAAACACAACCTCACATATACTTCTAAAAATTATAAATAGGTGGGGCCACTGAAAGGACTCAACAATTAACAGCATTGTCTCCTCTTCCAGAGAAACTGGGATCAACTACCAGCACCTAAAAGGTGGCCCATCTCCAGTTCCAGGGGATCAGACAGACAGGCAGACAGACAGTGATAAGGATTTCAGGCCTGCCTGGTGTTTCTTTCTTTCTTATCCTTTTTAAAAAAAAAATGTTTGTTTATTTATTTATTTATTTATTTATTTATTTATTTATTTATTATTAGATATAAGTACACTGTAGCTGTTCAGACACTCCAGAAGAGGGTGTCAGATTCTGGAGAATCTAAATCCCTCTTATGGTCTGCATATGATGTACATAAACACAGCCTCACATATACTTCTAAAAATTTAAAGAAGGGTGGGGCCACTCTAAAAGCTCAACAATTAACAGCATTGTCTCCTCTTCCAGAGGACCTGGGATCAACTACCAGCAACTATATGGTGGCCCATCTCCTGTTCCAGGGGATCAGACAGACAGACATACAGACAGTGATAAGGATGGCAGGCCTGCCTGGTCTTTCTTTCTTTATTATTTTTTTTAAAAAAATGTTTATTTATATATTTATTTATGTATTTATTAGATATATGTACACTGTAGCTGTCTTCAGACACTCCAGAAGAGGGTGTCAGATTCTGGAGAATCTAAATCCCTGTTATGGTCTGCATATTCGGTACATAAACACAGCCTTGCATATACTTCTAAAAATTTAAAGATGGGTGGGGCCACTGAGAGGGCTCAACAATTAACAGCATTGTCTCCTCTTTCAGAGAACCTGGGATAAACTACCAGCACCTTATGGTGGCCCATCTCCAGTTCCAGGGGATAAGACTGACAGACAGACAGAGAGACAGAGATATGGATGGCAGGCCTGCCTGGTCTTTCTTTATTTCTTATACTTTTTAAAAAATGTTTATTTATTAATTATTTTTTTATGTATTTATTAGATATAAGTACACTGTAGCCGTCTTCAGACACTCCAGAAGAGGGTGTCAGATTCTAGAGAATCTAAATCCCTCTTATGGTCTGAATATGATGTACATAAACACAGCCTCACATATACGTCTAAAAATTATAAATAGGTGGGGCCACTGAAAGGACTCAACAATTAACAGCATTGTCTCCTCTTCCAGAGAACCTGGGATCAACTACCAGCACCTAAAAGGTGGCCCATCTCCAGTTCCAGGGGATCAGACAGACAGACAGACAGACAGTGATAAGGATGGCAGGCCTGCCTGGTCTTTCTTTCTTTCTTATCCTTTTTTTAAAAAAATGTTTATTTATTTATTTATTTATTTATTTATTTATTTATTTATTATTAGATATAAGTACACTGTAGATGTTCAGACACTCCAGAAGAGGGTGTCAGATTCTGGAGAATCTAAATCCCTCTTATGGTCTGCATATGATGTAAATAAACACAGCCTCACATATACTTCTAAAAATTTAAAGAATGGTGGGGCCACTCTAAAAGCTCAACAATTAACAGAATTGTCTCCTCTTCCAGAGTACCTGGGATCAACTACCAGCAACTATATGGTGGCCCATCTCCAGTTCCAGGGGATCAGACAGACAGACAGACATACAGACAGTGATAAGGATGGCAGGCCTGCCTGGTCTTTCTTTCTTTCTTATCCTTTTTAAAAAAAAAGTTTATTTATATATTTATTTATGTATTTATTAGATATAAGTACACCGTAGCTGTCTTCAGACACTCCAGAAGAGGGTGTCAGATTCTGGAGAATCTAAATGCCTTTTATGGTCTGCATATGATGTACATAAACACATCCTCACATATACTTCTAAAAATTTAAAGCTGTGTGGGGCCACTGAAAGGTATCAACAATTAACAGCATTGTCTCCTCTTTCAGAGAACCTGGGATAAACTACCAGCACCTTATGGTGGCCCATCTCCAGTTCCAGTGGATCAGACAGACAGACAGACAGAGAGACAGAGATATGGATGGCAGGCCTGACTGGTCTTTCTTTATTTCTTATACTTTTTAAAAAATGTTTATTTATTCATTTATTTATTTATTTATGTATTTATTAGATATAAGTACACTGTAGCCGTCTTCAGACACTCCAGAAGATGGTGTCAGATTCTGGAGAATCTAAATCCCTCTTATGGTCTGAATATGATGTACATAAACACAGCCTCACATATACTTGTAAAAATTAAAAATGGGTGGGGCCACTGAAAGGGCTCAACAATTAACAGCATTGTCTCCTCTTCCAGAGAACCTGGGATCAACTACCAGCACCTAAAAGGTGGCCCATCTCCAGTTCCAGGGGATCAGACAGACAGACAGACAGACAGTGATAAGGATGGCAGGCCTGCCTGGTCTTTCTTTCTTTCTTATCCTTTTTTTAAAAAAATGTTTATTTATTTATTTATTTATTTATTTATTTATTTATTTATTTATTATTAGATATAAGTACACTGTAGATGTTCAGACACTCCAGAAGAGGGTGTCAGATTCTGGAGAATCTAAATCCCTCTTATGGTGTGCATATGATGTAAATAAACACAGCCTCACATATACTTCTAAAAATTTAAAGAATGGTGGGGCCACTCTAAAAGCTCAACAATTAACAGAATTGTCTCCTCTTCCAGAGTACCTGGGATCAACTACCAGCAACTATATGGTGGCCCATCTCCAGTTCCAGGGGATCAGACAGACAGACAGACATACAGACAGTGATAAGGATGGCAGGCCTGCCTGGTCTTTCTTTCTTTCTTATCCTTTTTAAAAAAAAGTTTATTTATATATTTATTTATGTATTTATTAGATATAAGTACACCGTAGCTGTCTTCAGACACTCCAGAAGAGGGTGTCAGATTCTGGAGAATCTAAATGCCTTTTATGGTCTGCATATGATGTACATAAACACATCCTCACATATACTTCTAAAAATTTAAAGCTGTGTGGGGCCACTGAAAGGTATCAACAATTAACAGCATTGTCTCCTCTTTCAGAGAACCTGGGATAAACTACCAGCACCTTATGGTGGCCCATCTCCAGTTCCAGTGGATCAGACAGACAGACAGACAGAGAGATAGAGATATGGATGGCAGGCCTGACTGGTCTTTCTTTATTTCTTATACTTTTTAAAAAATGTTTATTTATTCATTTATTTATTTATTTATGTATTTATTAGATATAAGTACACTGTAGCCGTCTTCAGACACTCCAGAAGATGGTGTCAGATTCTGGAGAATCTAAATCCCTCTTATGGTCTGAATATGATGTACATAAACACAGCCTCACATATACTTGTAAAAATTAAAAATGGGTGGGGCCACTGAAAGGGCTCAACAATTAACAGCATTGTCTCCTCTTCCAGAGAACCTGGGATCAACTACCAGCACCTAAAAGGTGGCCCATCTCCAGTTCCAGGGGATCAGACAGACAGACAGACAGACAGAGATAAGTATGGCAGGCCTGCCTGGTCTTTCTTTCTTTCTTATCCTTTTAAAATAATTTTTATTTATTTATTTATTTATTTATTTATTTATTTATTTATATATGTTTGTATTCATTAGATATAAGTACACTGTAGTTGTCTTCAGACAATCCAGAAGAGGGTGTCAGATTCTGGAGAATCTAAATCCCTCTTATGGTCTGCATATGATGTACATAAACACAGCCTAACATATACTTCTAAAAATTTAAAGATAGGTGGAGCCACTGAAAGGGCTCAACAATTAATAGCATTGTCTCCTCTTCCAGAGAACCTGGGATCAACTAACAGCAACTATATGGTGGCCCATCTACAGTTCCAAGGGATCAGACAGTCTGACAGACAGACAGACTGACAGAGATTAGGATGGCAGGCCTGCCTGGTCTTTCTTTCTTTCTTATCCTTTTTAAAAAATGTTTATTTATTTATGTATTTATTAGATATAAGTACACTGTAGCTGTCTTCAGACACTCCAGAAGAGGGTGTCAGATTCTGGAGAATCTAAATCCCTCTTATGGTCTGCATATGATGTACATAAACACAGCCTCACATATACTTCTAAAAATTTAAAGATGGGTAGGGCCACTGATAGGGCTCAACAATTAAGAGCATTGTCTCCTCTTCCAGAGAACCTTGGATCAACTACCAGCAACTATATGGTGGCCCATCTCCAGTTTCCGGGGATCAGATAGACAGACAGACAGACAGACAGAGTTATGGATGGCAGGCCTACCTGGTCTTTCTTTCTTTCTTATCCTTTTTAAAAAATGTTTATTTATTTATTTATTTATTTATCTACTTATTTATTAGATATAAGTACACTGTAGCTGTCTTCAGATACTCCAGAAGAGGGTGTCAGATTCTGGAGAATCTAAATCCCTCTTATGGTCTGCATATGATGTACATAAACACAGCCTCACATATACTTCTAAATATTTAAAGGTGGGTAGGGCCACTGATAGGGCTCAACAATTAACAGCATTGTCTCCTCTTCCAGAGAACCTCGGATCAACTACCAGCAACTTTATGGTAGCCCAACTCCAGTTCCAGGGGATCAGACAGACAGACAGACAGAGATAAGGATGGCAGGCCTGCCTGGTCTTACTTTCTTTCTTATCCTTTTTAAAAAATGTTTATTTATTCATTTATTTATTTATTTATTTATTTATTTATTTATTTATTTATTTATTATATATAAGTACACTGTAGCTGTCTTCAGTCACTCCAGTAGAGGGTGTCAGATTCTGGAGAATCTAAATCCTCTTATAATCTGAATATGATGTACATAAACACAGCCTCACATAAACTTCTAAATATTTAAAGAAGTGTGGGGCCACTGAAAGGGCTCAACAATTAACCGAATTGTCTCCTCTTCGAGAGAACCTTGGATCAAATACCAGCACAATATGGTGGCCCATATCCAGTTCCCGGGGATCAGATAGACAGACAGACAGACAGACAGACAGAGATATGGATGGCAGGCCTGCCTGGACTTTCTTTCTTTATTATACTTTTTAAAAAATGTTTATTTATTTATTTATTTATTTATCTATTTATTTATTAGATATAAGTACACTGTAGCTGTCTTCAGACACTCCAGAAGAGGGTGTCAGATTCTGGAGAATCTAAATCCCTCTTATGGTCTGCATATGATGTACATAAACACAGCCTCACATATACCTCTAAATATTTAAAGATGGGTGGCGCCACTGAAAGGGCTCAAAAATTAACAGCATTGTCTCCTCTTCCAGAGTACCTGGGATCAACTACCAGCAACTATATGGTGGCCCATCTCCAGTTCCAGGGGATCAGACAGACAGACATACAGACAGTGATAAGGATGGCAGGCCTGCCTGGTCTTTCTTTCTTTTTTATCCTTTAAAAAAATGTTTATTTATATATTTATTTATGTATTTATTAGATATAAGTACACTGTAGCTGTCTTCAGACACTCCAGAAGAGGGTGTCAGATTCTGGAGAATCTAAATCCCTCTTATGGTCTGCATATGATGTACATAAACACAGCCTCACATATACTTCTAAAAATTTAAAGATGTGTGGGGCCACTGAGAGGGCTCAACAATTAACAGCATTGTCTCCTCTTTCAGAGAACCTGGGATAAACTACCAGCACCTTATGGTGGCCCATCTCCAGTTCCAGTTGATTAGACAGACAGACAGACAGAGAGACAGAGATAAGGATGGCAGGCCTGCCTGGTCTTTCTTTATTTCTTATACTTTTTAAAAAATGTTTATTTATTTATTTATTTATTTATTTATTTATTTATGTATTTATTAGATGTAAGTACACTGTAGCTGTCTTCAGACACTCCAGAAGAGGGTGTCAGATTCTGGAGAATCTAAATCCCTCTTATGGTCTGCATGTGATGTACATAAATACAGCCTCACATATACTTCTAAATATTTAAAGATGGGTAGGGCCACTGATAGGGCTCAACAATTAACAGCATTGTCTCCTCTTCCAGAGAACCTGGGATCAACTACCAGCAACTTTATGGTAGCCCAAGTCCAGTTCCAGGGGATCAGACAGACAGACAGACAGACAGACAGAGATAAGGATGGCAGGCCTGCCTGGTCTTTCTTTCTTTCTTATCCTTTTTAAAAAATATTTATTTATTTATTTATTTTTTTTTTTTATGTATTTCTTAGATATAAGTACACTGTAGCTTTCTTTAGACACTCCAGAGGAGGGTGTCAGATTCTGGAGAATGAAAATCCCTCTTATGGTCTTCATAGGATGTACATAAACACAGCCTCACATATACTGAGCTGAGGTGTCACAGGCCAACTGCTGGAATTTCTGAGTACCACCTAGATTGAGAAAAGCTATGCTGTGGTTGCTTAATTTATGTATTTTATTATTTCTATTTGTTGTTTTGTTTTGTTTTATTTGTTTTTAGAGAAGTCCTCAGTCTGTAGCTCTGGCTGACCCAGGACTGCCTACTTGTGTTAATTAGGGTTTCACAGCTGAGAACAGACACCAAGAGCAAGGTAAGGCTTAGAAAACTCTACATTCAGTGGTGGCTCAAGCTCTTAATGAGAGCACTCTGTAGGCAGAGGCAGTCAGTTTCTGAGTTCGAGGCCACCCTGGTGAAAGACAGGGCTAGGGTAGGGGCTAGGGTGAGGAAAGAAAGAAAGAAAAGAAACAAAGAAAGAAGAATAAAAAGTTTTTATAAAAGTTTTATAAAAAGTGTTAAAGTTTTTAAAAATTAAAAAAAAAAATACCAGATCACCATCACACAGCATTGGCTGTCTTCAGGTGTATCCTTTCAGCCTCCAAAACAAAAAACAATGGCTGGCTGTCTTCAGGTATATCCTATTCTCGAGTCTTATTTCAAACATTAGAGCTGGGCTGAGCTGCCTCATTATGTAATTGCAAACCTTCCTTGGTTTGTCTTTTCCATTTCTAAGACTAACAGGCCTTTTTCTATTTATTGAATATGCTCATGACTGTCCTTTAGATATAGTAAATATAACTGTTGCTTATAAAACTTGTTTTCTAGGAATTTTTAAAGGGCAATGGCAGAGTTTATTTATAAAAAAATATTTTGCATTTATTTATTTGTGTGAGTGATGAAGCTCAGGTCTTCAAACTCGTCAGGAGGTATGATTACCTCCCCTCTCTCTCAACCCCTCTCTCTCCTCTCTCAATGATTGTGTAAGAATGTTTTGCATGTGTATGCTGTGCCCACAGACTCCAGAACAGAGTATTAGATCCCCTGGAACTGGAGATGGGCCACCATATATAATACTGGTAATTGAGCCCAGGTTCTCTGGAAGAGGAGACAATGCTCTTAATTGTTGAGCCCTCTCTGTAGCCACATCTTTCTTTTTTTTTTTTTTTTTTTGAGTATATGTGAGGCTGTGTTTATATACATCATATGCAGACAATAAGAATGATTTAGATTCTTCAGAATCTGACACCCTCTTCTGGACTGTCTGAACATAGCTACAGCATACTTAAATATAATAAATAAATAAATCTTTAAAAAGAAAAGGAAAAGTAAAAAAGAAAGATCAGGCCTGCCATATGCATGTTCATAGAGGAAAATGGAAGAGACCCCAATCTAACCTCAGCAGGGTGCTTCCTTCTGGATGGTAGCTCACAGTTTCATCCCAGCAAGACAGGCAAATCACTGAGTTCAAGGACAGTAAGGTTCAGGACAGCCAAGGTTAGGAAGGAAAAGGGTCTATGTTGAGAATACAAACCGACAAAACAACAACTAGGAAAAAGAAGTGACAGTGTAACTTGGGGTAGGGTACCAACAAGAGAAAGCTTTCTGTTACCACTTACAAACACCAGTAGCCTTGCACCCTTCTGCCCAGGTCCCTGCCTTCCTTTCTAGGCATTCTAAGGATGCCAGGGGGTGGGGGAATCCAGATTAACTTTTTAAAAACAAAGACTTGGTCTTTGATGTCTATAGGAAGCCCTTCTCAGTGCCTTTAACTACCACTGAACTTTCAGGGCTGTGACTCAACTGTAACAAGGAACAGGGCTACGAACCTGCAGCCTTTGAAAACAACTATTTTTTTAAAGTGGGGGACCCAAATCAGCAGTAGAACCCCTCAGGTTCAGCCATAATACTTGTTAGGGAAAGAGCCTCAATGTCCGGAGCTGAGGTCTCATGGGTGAACTGCTTCAAGCTCTGAGTATCATTGAAAGAAAGAAAAGATATCATGTGGTTGCTTAATTTATTTATTTTATTATTTCTATTTTTTTGTTTTCTTTTGTTTTGTTTTAGAAAAGGCCTCAGTCTGTAGCTATGGCTGACCCAAGACAGACTACATGTGTTAATTAGGGTTTCACAGCTGAGAAACAGACCATACCTATGTAAGACTTAGAAAACCCAACAGTCAGTGGTGGCTCGAGCTCTTATTGAGAGCACTTTGGAGGCAGAGGCAGTCAGTTTCTGAGTTCGAGGCCAGCCTGGTTAAAGACAGGGATAGGCAGGGCTAGGCAAGGCAGGGCTGGGCTAGGCTAGGCTAGGCAAGGGGCTGGGCTAGTCAAGGCAAGGGACTAGGCTAGGCTACTCAAGGGGCTAGGCAAGACAGACAGACAGAGAGAAAGACAGACAAGGATGGCAGGCCTGCCTGGTTTTTCTTTCTTTCTTATCCCTTTTAAAAATGTTTATTTATTTATTTATTTATTTATTTATTTATTTATTTATTTATGTATTTATTAGATATAAGTACACTGTAGCTGTCTTCAGACACTCCAGAAGAGGGTGTCAGATTCTGGAGAATCTATATCCCTCTTATGGTCTGCATATGATGTACATAAACACAGCCTCACATTTACTTCTAAAAATTTAAAGATGTGTGGGGCCAATGAAAGGGATCAACAATTAACAACATTGTCTCCTCTTATAGAGAACCTGGGATCAACTACCAGCAACTATATGGTGGCCCATCTCCAGTTCCAGCGGATCAGACAGACAGACAGACAGACATACAGACAGATAGAGTTAAGAATGGCAGGCCTACCTGGTCTTTCATTCTTTCTTATCCTTTTTAAAAAATGTTTATTAATTTAAGTATGTATTTATTAGATTTAAGTACATTGTAGCTGTCTTCAAACACTCCCGAAGAGGGTGTCAGATTCTGGAGAATCTATATCCCTCTTATGATCTGCATATGATGTACATGAACACAGCCTCACATATACTTCTAAAAATTTAAAGATGGGTGGGGCCACTGAAAGGGCTCAACAATTAACAGCACTGACTCGTCTTCCAGAGAACCTGGGATTGAAAGAAGAAAAGCTGAACTCTCCATGAACTCTCCAACTCAGAGTTCTCTTACCCCTCCCATCTAGAGGTTGTTCCCGGAACACACCTGAACTTTTTACCTCAGAGTACATTCTTGAACTCTTCACACCAGAGTCCGACCCCTCCCAAGTGAGAACGGTTCCAGGAGCATTTCTGAGATAAGGGTCTCCTGGAGCGAACTCAGTCCAACCCCTCCTAACTGAAGACTGTTCCAAGAACATTTTTGAGATAGGGGCCTCCTGGTACTACCCCAGAATGTTCCAATAGATCGAGTACATTGCCAAAATATAGGACACGACCCCTTGGTTATGTAAAGCTCCTTGGCAGAACACCTTGGTGACGTAAAACTTGTACTTTTCTCCTTACCCTTCTCCTATAAAAGCCTGTGACAAGTCTGGGCCAATTGCCGAATCTCCTCTGCACCTTGCTGGCTGCATGAGTTTCGACCCCAGATATCTGGTATATGTGCTTTTTGTGTGCTTTCTTGTCGTTGCTGTATTAAATCTTACTCTCTATACATCTTAAGTTCGGTCTCAGTGTCTTCTTGGGTGCGCGGCTGACCCGAGGCTTGAGTAAGTGCCTCCCTTTGGGAGTCCTGGAGTCTTTCATTTGGTGCGTTGGCCGGGAATCAGCACGACCACCCAGAAGTCCTGGACCCACTCAGAAGTAAGATTTACTGTTTTGTTTGGTCTGGTGTCTGTGTTCTGTTTCTGGAGACCAGGAGAGTCTCAATCTGTGGGCCTTGGAGAGGCCATCTGAATCTGTATCTGGTGCGATCGCAGTTCTGGTTTTGCGTGACGCTCTGTGCTCAGTACGAGCACCAGAGACCGTGCTCCGGGAGCTGGAGACCAGGCAGGTCTCAATAGAGAGCGCGGGGTGGGTAGAGATAGACGTGTCTGGTGCCCACCGTCCGATCGCCCTGGGGGACGCCCCAGGAAGACAAGGGGAGGGCCAAGGACGCTTGGCGGACCCCTCTGAAGGCCGAGAGACCATCACTTTGGTGGAAGGTCTAAGCCGGCCGGCCTTGGAAAGGCCATCTGATTCTGTAAGTTGCCTGTGGGCGACGCGAGGTCGCCGCCGTTTTTGGTTTTTTCTTTTTGTCTCAAGTCTTGTGTCTGCTCTTGTTGTGTTTGCTATTATTCTAGAAATGGGACAATCTGCTGGGTGTGTAAGTGTGGAACTGCTGCATTTGTGTATTCTGAGATTGTGGGTTTATTCTGGCAGTGGCTGTGAGAGGACGGCTGTCTATGGCCTCACAGTCTGCACCCCAAAAAGATGTTTCAAGGGAGACCCTGGAAGGAGTGCCCAGGGTACAGAACAGTCAAAAAGACCTGGCTGTTGCCTGGCAGAGTGAAGGAGAGAGAGAGAGTGTTCTCTCTGCCAGAGCGGGAGTGGATGTGGAATCCCACCCCTATCAGGAAAAAGAGTCAATGTGGAATCCGACCCCGTCAGAAAGTGGCGTTTGGCTGGTTGTGTTTTGGTCACGTGACAGACTGTGTGTGTGTGTGTGTGTGTTAACCCTTTGCCGACTGTAGACTTGGACTGACATCAGGACAGAATTTGTCAGCAATGGTTTTAAAAAAAGGAAAAAAAGAGAAAAAAAACCCACCAGGCCGGTCCTCCCCAGGCTGCTCAAAAGAGCTCTGAAATCCAGAGCTGCAGCAGTGGTGCTGAGGTTCTGAGTTCTGCAGACACAGCAGCAACGGAGGCTGTCTGTGCCCTGCGAGTGAGTTGTAAAATGCTGATAGTAAGTGCGGCGGCCTGTCAGACCCGCCTGGCGCCCCGGAATAGCCGTGAAGCCTGCCACAGCTGGGGAGGGGCCAACTGTGGCCGCCGTCCCTCCTTTGGCTTCCCCCTGGAGTCTGCCCGCACTCCCTTGTGTCTGCGCGCCCGCCGTGGGGCACACAGAGAAGTTCCCCCGCCCTGCCGCGCAGGCGCCTTGCGTTTCCAAAGCTCGGGAGGCCGCCGTTGCCTCTGGCCAAGAGAGCTCCGTGGATGCCTGTGTGTGGGGTGGCGGACACCGCCGCCTCCGGGGGCTCAAGCCATGCCGGAAAACAAGTGGTTAAATTCCCCCTCCCTGCCAGTGTTTGTTTGCCACTCCCACATTTCGCCGTGGTGCGGCGGAGACTCGGCGCTTGGCTCCTCCCTGTCCATTCGCCGTTACTGAGAAAATCCTGGTTAGTTTCTTTCCCTCCGCTGACTAGTATGCTTGAGTTCAGCGGGTTGCCGTGTCTGATCTGAGGACGCCACAAGGTTCCCTGGTTGCTTCTCATTTCCCTGTCCCCTGTATCCTGTCTCTTGTTAACTGTTAACAGAAAAAATTGTGTTCATTTTGAGATATCAGTGTGCAGCCAGATGTAAGAGCTGCACCCCCTTCTCTGCCCCGTGTGTTTTCTCTTCTCAGGCATCGCCCTGAGCTGCTAGCAGTGAATCTGTTTTAAGCTCCGGTGAGGGAGATATACAAGGTAAGGAGCACCTACGAGTCTAACTGCCAGGCTCTGATGAAGGATAGAGGTCTGCAAAGAAGAACTGAGAGCAAAGCTTCAGCAGACTCAAAAGAAATAGGTTAACAGTAAAAAGAGGTAAACTATGAAAAAAGTTAAGTGACAGAATATAGATGTAATAATTAGATAACATTCAAAGTAAGCAAAGACAAGAAAGAGATATATATAGATAGAAAGAGAGACATTATATGAGATCTCCATTGCAGTTAAGAAATAGGAGCAAAGAGAGATAAATGACAAAGACTAGAACCTAGCAAAGTGACACTTGCTAATAATACTAGCACTTAGAGATGATCTGTAAGAAATAAGGAGCCAGAAAATTTTCTAAAAAAGATAAGAGAAATGAAATGCTGGTCACAAACGTCAGGGAAACTAGAAAACTTAGTACCTGGCAACAAGAAAAAAGAAAGCTTTTGGCTAAAGATCAGAGTGTTTGCTGTTGAAAAAGAAGAGCACTGGGTGAGAGACTGTCCTAACAAAAAGAAGAGGAGCCCCCCCCCCTCAAGACAAAACCCTTCACCTGTTCGTGGCTATAAGTAAAGAGACTGGTGGCCTACCTGTTGATGCAGCTAAAAAGAGACTGTGTTTTCATATTCCTCCACTGACCAATGCAAAGCAAGTTTAAAAGGTCCCTGGACACTACAGGTCTTTGCAAACTGTGGATTCCAGGTTTTGCTGCATTAAAAAGATAAACAGCCCTTCGTATAAGAAATAAAGAACAACCTTGGATGGCCTTAGATGCTATTGAGACTGCCCTAATGTTGTCCCCAACTTTGGGACTCCTAAATGTGACTGAGAACAAAAGTATTGCCAAAGAGGTTCTTACTCAGAAATTGGGACCCTAAAAGACCAGTGGCACTTGGAAAAATTAGACCTGGTGACTGAGGGATGGCCTGCTTGTCTGCACATAATGGCTTTTGGTCAGGGACACATGATCCAATTGTTTCCCTGACTGATGGACACATTATTAGAGCTTTTTGTTGACAGAACAAGTGACCTTCACTTCCCCTGCTAACCTGCTGAGTCTTCACCTACTCATCACTGCTCTGACATTCTAGCAGAAGGAACTTTGGCTCAGAAGGCTGAACTCCTGGCGCTAACCCAAGCCCTGCGGTTGGCTGAAGGCAGAGACATCAAAGACAAAGAAGAAATTCTGGCCCTCCTAGAAGCTCCTGAATGAACTGGGTGAGTTGGGGTATCGGGTATCGGCTAAGAAAGCTCAGTTACCGAGGTGCCAAAACGACGGAAAGCGGTGGCTCACCGAAGCCAAGAAAAAAGACTGTGATGCTGATCCCAACCCCCACCACCCCGCGCCAAGTACGTGAGTTTCTGGGGACGGTGGGCTTTTGCAGACTCTGGACTAAAGAAAAAGTCCCATTCACCTGGACTGAGAAACACCAAAAAGCCTTTGACAGCATAAAGGCAGCCCTGCTTGCAGCCCCCGCTCTGGCTTTGCCAGATTTGACTAAGCCTTTTACCTTATATGTTGATGAGCTGCAATGGCCCTGCTTGTTAAAGACCCTGACAAGCTTACCCTGGGTCAGCATGTGACTATACCCACTACCAGAATTTGTTGCTGAATGATTGAGTAACTTTTGCTCCACCTGCCATCCTCAATCCACCTCCCCTTGGCGGATGACTCCACTCCTGTACATCAATGTGCTGATGAAACTGGAACAAGGAGAGATCTGACTGATCAGCCTTGGTGTGCCTGCCTGGTACACGGATGGCAGCAGCTTTGTCACAGGAGCAGCAGTAGCAGATGGAAAGCAGCTCATATCCATGGGGCCACCTACCAACAGAGGGGGCTACTTACCTCAGCAGGTAAAGATCAAATCAGCCTTGGCCTGAAAGTTTAAACTGGTACACGGATGGCAGTGGCCTCATGGTTAAAGGTAAGCGGAAGGCAGGGACAGCAGTGCAGCAGTGGACAAAAAGCAGGTGATCTAGGCCAGCAGCCTCCCTAAAGGGACTTCAGCCCAGAAAGCTGAACTTGTGGTTTTGATACAAGCTTTATAAATGACACTGACAGCAGGTATGCTTTTGCCACTGTATGGAACAATACAAACAAAGAAAGCTGTTGACATTTGCAGAAGACGTTCTCAATATGGATAAATGAGACTGCTCACATAGTCATCAAGAAGATTATTAAAGAAAATTTTTCCAAGGTTCAGAGTGCCAAAGGCAATAGTGTCAGATAATGGCCCTGCTTTGTTGCCCAGGTAAGTCAGGGTGTGGCCAAGCATTTAGAGGTCAAATAAAAATTACATTGTGTGTATAGACCTCAGAGCTCAGGATAGATAAAAATTAGTCTAAAACTCTAAGACAGACCTTGATAAAATTAATCGTGGAGACTGGCATGGACTTGGTGTTCCTTCCCTATGCCCTATTTCTTGATTCAGTTTTACTCTGTTTAAGATCCTTTATGAGACTCCTATGCCCATCACTGTCTTAACCTATGTTGTTAAACTAGCTATTGAGACTGACGGTAAAGACTGGGTGACCCTCCTTCCCTTTGTGCTTCTCAGAGTCCGAAACACACCTGGATGTTTCGGTCTTACTTCTTATGAAATTCTACATGGGGGACCGCCCCCCCTTGACTAAGTCTAGCAGGATATTGGATCCCTGTGTTGACTCTTTCTACACCCTGCTCTGTTGCCCAGCTCCAGCAAACAGACCCAACGACTAAAAAGAAAAAGATGGGGAGCCCCGAGGATGACCTAATTGGAATCCCATTCCCAGATCACAGCAGCGAGCTCCTGAGCTGCCTAAACGAGCAGCGCCAGCTGGGTCATCTGTGCGACCTCACCATCAGGACACAGGGTTTTGAGTACCAAACCCACAGGGCTGTGCTGGCTGCCTGTAGCCACTACTTCAAGAGGCTCTTTACAGAAGAGAGAGAGAGAACAGTAATAAAAACAGAGAGTGTTGAAACGGCTTCTGGGGGAGCAAAAGCCAGTGTGTGTGAGCTGAACTTTGTAGGGCCGGAGGCCCTAAGTGCCCTGCTCGAGTTTGCTTACACAGCCACACTGACCACCAGCAACGCCAATGTGCCGGCTGTACTCCAAGCTGCTCGGCTACTGGAAATCCCATGTGTCGTCACTACTTGCTTGGAGATTTTGCAAGGCAGTGGACTGGAAGCCCCCAGCCCAGATAAAGATGACTGTGAGTGAGCCCGACAGTACCTGGAGGCTTTTGCCACTGCCACCCCCACAGCCTCAACCTCAAAAATGCTCAACCCACCAGGCTACGGGCTGGCCCAGAGTAACGAACCTCCACTATCATCAGAAGAGCTGGGCTCAGATGAAGATCTCATTGACCCTGACCTGAGGGCTTACCTAAGTTCGCTGCACCAGGATGCCCTGACACCAGGCCTAAATGACCAAAACAAGCTAGTGCCTAAACGCCTTTCACAGATGCCCCAAGAGTGCCCAGTCTGTCACAAGATAATCCACGGGGCAAGCAAACTGCTTCGGCACATAAGGACCCACAATGGTGAAAAGCCTTTTGCCTGTGAGGTCTGCGGTATCCGCTTCACCAGGAATGATAAGCTGAAGATCCACATGCGAGAGCACACAGGAGAGCGACCCTACTCATGCCCCCACTGTCCAGCCCGCTTCCTGCATAACTACGACCTCAAGAACCATATGCATCTGCACACAGGGGGCCGGCTCTATGAATGCCACCTGTGCCACAAGGCCTACGCTAAGGAAGGCCATCTACAGCGCCATCTAAAAAATCAGAACTACCACAAAAATAATGTGGCCATCTCATCCCCTGCTGGACACGACCTCCCCAATGGCCACATAGACTAAGAGCTTTCTTAAGTTTTAGAACTAATCCTAATATGACTCAATCCTGTTGGTTATGTACAGCTATGGATGTTGATCTTAGAACTATAAAACGGTCTATTTTTGACTTCCCTGTCCAAAGTGATGTTACAAAACAGAAAGAGATTGGACTCTGTGGAGGGGGATAAATGCAGGACTCGCTCTAAGATTAGAGCTATTCACTAAAAGAAGGGGGGAATGAAAGAAGAAAAGCTGAACTCTCCATGAACTCTCCAACTCAGAGTTCTCTTACCCCTCCCATCTAGAGGTTGTTCCCGGAACACACCTGAACTTTTTACCTCAGAGTACATTCTTGAACTCTTCACCCCAGAGTCCGACCCCTCCCAAGTGAGAACGGTTCCAGGAGCATTTCTGAGATAAGGGTCTCCTGGAGCGAACTCAGTCCAACCCCTCCTAACTGAAGACTGTTCCAAGAACATTTTTGAGATAGGGGCCTCCTGGTACTACCCCAGAATGTTCCAATAGATCGAGTACATTGCCAAAATATAGGACACGACACCTTGGTTATGTAAAGCTCCTTGGCAGAACACCTTGGTGACGTAAAACTTGTACTTTTCTCCTTACCCTTCTCCTATAAAAGCCTGTGACAAGTCTGGGCCAATTGCCGAATCTCCTCTGCACCTTGCTGGCTGCATGAGTTTCGACCCCAGATATCTGGTATATGTGCTTTTTGTGTGCTTTCTTGTCGTTGCTGTATTAAATCTTACTCTCTATACATCTTAAGTTCGGTCTCAGTGTCTTCTTGGGTGCGCGGCTGACCCGAGGCTTGAGTAAGTGCCTCCCTTTGGGAGTCCTGGAGTCTTTCACTACCAGCAACAAAATGGTGGCCCATCTCCAGTTCCAGGAGATCAGACAGACAGACAGAGAGACAGACAGACAGACAAAGATAAGGATGGCAGCCCTGCCTGGTCTTTCTTTCTTTCTTATCCTTTTAAAAAAATGTTTATTTATTTATTTATTTATTTATTTATTTATTTATGTATTTATTACATATAAGTACACTGTAGCTGTCTTCAGACACTCCAGAAGAGGGTGCCAGATTCTGGAGAATCTAAATCCCTCTTATGGTCTGCATATGATGTACATAAACACAGCCTCACATATACTTCTAAAAATTTAAAGATGTGTGGGGGCACTGAAAGGGCTCAAAAATTAACAGCATTGTCTCCTCTAACAGAGAACCTGGGATCAACTACCAGCAACTATATGGTGGCCCATCTCCAGTTCCAGGGGATCAGGAAGACAAAGAGACAGACAGACAAGGGTGGCAGTCCTACCTGGTTTTTCTTTCTTTCTTATCCTTTTTAAAAAATGTTTATTTATTTATTTATGTATTTATAAGATATAAGTACACTGTAGCTGTCTTCAGACACTCCAGAAGAGGGTGTCAGATTCTGGAGAATATAAATCCCTCTTATGGTCTGCATATGATTGACATAAACACAGATTCACATATACTTCTAAAAATTTAAGATGGGTGGGGCCACTGAAAGGGCTCAACAATTAACAGCATTGTCTCTTCTTCCAGAAAACCTGGGATCAACTACCAGCAACTATATGGTGGCCCATCTCCAGTTCCAGGGGATCAGACAGACAGACAGACAGACAGAGATAAGGAGGGCAGGCCTGCCTGGTTTTTCTTTCTTTCTTATCCTTTTAAAATAATGTTTATTTATTTATTTATTTATTTATTTATTTATTTATTTATTTATGTATTTATTAGATATAAGTACACTGTAGTTGTCTTCAGACACTCCAGAAGAGGGTGTCAGATTCTGGAGAATCTAAATCCCTCTTATGGTCTGCATATGATGTACATAAACACAGCCTAACATATACTTCTAAAAATTTAAAGATAGGTGGAGCCACTGAAAGGGCTCAACAATTAACAGCATTGTCTCTTCTTCCAGAGAACCTGGGATCAACTAACAGCAACTATATAGTGGCCCATCTCCAGTTCCAATGGATCAGACAGACAGACAGACTGACAGAGATAAGGATGGAGGCCTGCCTGGTCTTTCTTTCTTTCTTATACTTTTAAAAAATGTTTATTAATTTAAGTATGTATTTATTAGATATAAGTACACTTTAGCTGTCTTCAGACACTCTAGAAGAGGGTGTCATCTCCTGGGTAATCTAAATCCCTCTTATGGTCTGCATATGATGTACATAAACACAGCCTCACATATACTTCTAAAAATTTAAAGAAGTGTGGGCCCACTGAAAGGGCTCAACAATTAACAGCATTGTCTCCTCTTCCAGAGATCCTTGGATCAACTACAAGCAACTATATGGTGGCCCATCTCAAGTTCCAGGGGATAAGACAGACAGACAGACAGACAGACAGAGATAAGGATGGCAGGCCTGCCTGATTTTTCTTTCTTTCTTATCCTTTTTAAAAAATGTTCATTTATTTATTTATTTATTTATTTATTTATTTATTTATTTATTTAAGTATTTATTAGATATAAGTACACTGTAGCTGTCTTCAGACTCTCCAGAAGAGGGTGTCAGATTCTGGAGAATCAATATCCCTCTTATGGTCTGCATATGATGTACATGAACACAGCCTCACATATACTTCTAAAAATTTAAAGATGCTTGGGGCCACTGAAAGGGCTCAACAATTAACAGCATTGTCTCCTCTACCAGAGAACCTGGGATCAACTACCAGGAACTATATGGTGGCCAATCTCCAGTTCCAGGGGATCAGACAGACAGACAGACATACAGACAGATAGAGTTAAGGATGGAAGGCCTACCTGGTCTTTCATTCTTTCTTATCCTTTTTAAAAAATGTTTATTAATTTAAGTATGTATTTATTAGATATAAGTACACTGTAGCTCTCTTCAAACACTCCCGAAGAGGGTGTCAGATTCTGGAGAATCTATATCCCTCTTATGGTCTGCATATGATGTACATGAACACAGCCTCACATATACTTCTAAAAATTTATAGATGCGTGGGGCCACTGAAAGGGCTCAACAATTAACAGCACTGACTCCTCTTCCAGAGAACATGGGATCAACTACCAGCATTTATATGGTGGCCCTTCTCTAGTTCCAGGGGAACAGACAGACAGACAGACAGACAAGGATGGCAGGCTTGCCTGGTCTCTCTTTCTTTATTATCCTTTTTTAAAAATGTTTATTTGTTTATTTATGAATTTATTAGATATAAGTACACTGTAGCAGTCTTCAGACACTCTAGAAGAGTGTGTCATCTTCTGGAGAATCTAAATCCCTCTTATGGTCTGCATATGATGTACATAAACACAGCCTCACATATACTTCTAAAAATTTAAAGATGGGTGAGCCCACTGAAAGGACTCAACAATTAACAGCATTGTCTCTTCTTCCAGAGAACGTGGGATAAACTACCAGCAACTATATGGTGGCCCATTTCAAGTTCCAGGGGATAAGACAGACATACAGACAGACAGAGATAAGGATGGCAGGCCTGCCTGATTTTTCTTTCTTTCTTATCCTTTTTAAAAAATGTTTATTTATTTATTTATTTATTCATTTATTTATTTATTTATTTATTTATTTATTTATTTATTAGATATAAGTACACTGTAGCTGTCTTCAGGCACTCCAGAAGAGGGTGTCAGATTCTGGAGAATCTATATCCCTCCTATGGTCTGCATATGATGTACATGAACACAGCCTCACATATACTTCTAAAAATTTAAAGATGGGTGGGGCCACTGAAAGGGCTCAACAATTAACAGCATTGTCTCCTCTTCCAGAGAACCTGGAATCAACTACCATCAACTATATGGTGGCTCATCTCCAGTTCCAGGGTATCTGACAGATAGACAGACAGACAGACAGACAGACATGGTGGCAGGCCTGCCTGGTCTTTCTTTCTTTCTTATACTTTTTAAAAAATGTTTATTTATTTATTTATGTATTTATTAGATATAAGTACACTGAAGCTGTCTTCAGACACTCTAGAAGAGGGTGTCATATTCTGGAGAATCTAAATCCCTCTTATGGTCTGCATATGATGTACATAAACACGGCCTCACATATACTTCTAAAAATTTAAAGATGTGTGGGCCCACTGAAAGGGCTCAACAATTAAAAGCATTGTCTCCTTTTCCAGAGAACCTGGGATCAACTACAAGCAACACTATGGTGGCCCATCTCCAGTTCCAGAGGATCAGACAGACAGACAGACAGAGATAAGGATGGCAGTCCTGCCTGGTCTTTCTTTCTTTCTTATTCTTTTTAAAAAATGTTTGTTTGTTTATTTATTTATTTATTTATTTATTTATTTATTAGATATAAGTACACTGTAGCTATCTTCAGACACTCCAGAAGAGGGTGTCAGATTCTGGAGTATCGATAACCCTCTTATGGTCTGCATATGATGTACATAAACACAGCCTCACATATACTTCTAAAAATTAAAATATGTGTGGGGCCACTTAAAGGTCTCAACAATTAACAGCATTGTCAACTCTACCAGAGATCCCGGGATCAACTACCAGCAACTATATGGTGGCCCATCTCCAGTTCCAGGTGATCAGACAGACAGACAGACAGACAAGGATAATGATGGCAGGCCTACCTGGTCTTTCTTTCTTTCTTATCCTTTTTAAAAAATGTTTATTCATATATTTATGTATTTATTAGATATAAGTACAATGTAGCTGTCTTCAAACAATCAAGAAGAGGGTGTCAGATTCTGGAGAATCTAAATCCCTCTTATGGTCTGCATATGATGTACATAAACACAGCATCAACTTTACTTCTAAAAATTTAAAGATGGGTGGGGCCACTGAAATGGCTCAACAATTAACAGCATTGTCTCCTCTTCCAGAGAGCCTGGGATCAACTTCCAGCAACTATATGGTGGCCCATCTCCAGTTCCAGGGTATCAAACAGACAGACAGACAGACAGAGTTAAGGATGGAGGCCTGCCTGGTCTTTCTTTCTTTCTTATCCTTTTTAAAAATATTTATTTTTTATATATGTATTTATTAGATATAAGTAAACTGTATCTGTTTCAGACACTCCAGAAGAGGTTGTCAGATTCTGGAGAATCTAAATCCCTGTTATGTTCTGAATATGATGTACATAAACACAGCCTCACATATACTTTTAAATATTTAAAGAAGTGTGGGGCCACTGAAAGGGCTCAACAATTAACAGCATTGTCTCCTCTTCCAGAGAACCTGGGATCAACTACCAGCTCCTACAAGGTGGCCCATCTCCAGTTCCAGGGGATCAGACAGACAGACAGACAGACAGAGATAATGATGGCAGGCCTGCCTGGTCTTTCTTTCTTTCTTATCCTATTTAAAAAATATTTATTTATTTATTTATTTATTTATTTATTTATTTATTTCTTAGATATAAGTACACTGTAGCTGTCTTCAGACACTCCAGAGGAGGGTTTCAGATTCTGGAGAATGTAAATCCCTCTTATGGTCTGCATATGATGTACATAAACACAGCCTCACATATACTGAGGTGAGGTGTCACAGGCCAACTGCTGGAATTTCTGAGTACCACCTAGAGAGAGAAAAGCTATGCTGTGGTTTCTTAATTTATGTATCTTATTATTTCTATTTGTTGTTTTGTTTTGTTTTATTTGTTTTTAGAGAAGTCCTCAGTCTGTAGCTCTGGCTGACCCAGGACTGCCTACTTGTGTTAATTAGGGTTTCACAGCTGAGAACAGACACCAAGAGCAAGGTAAGGCTTAGAAAACCCTACATTCAGTGGTGGCTCAAGCTCTTAATGAGAGCACTCTGTAGGTAGAGGCAGTCAGTTTCTGAGTTCGAGGCCACCCTGGTGAAAGACAGGGCTAGGGTAGGGGCTAGGGTGAGGAAAGAAAGAAAGAAAAAGTTTTTATAAAAGTTTTATAAAAAGTGTTAAAGTTTTTAAAAATTAAAAAAAAAAAATACCAGATCACCATCACACAGCATTGGCTGTCTTCAGGTGTATCCTTTCAGCCTCCAAAACAAAAAACAATGGCTGGCTGTCTTCAGGTGTATCCTATTCTCGAGTCTTATTTCCAAACTTAGAGCTGGGCTGAGCTGCCTCATTATGTAATTGCAAACCTTCCTTGGTTTGTCTTTTCCATTTCTAAGACAAACAGGCCTTTTTCTATTTATTGAATATGCTCATGACTGTCCTTTAGATATAGTAAATATAACTTTTGCTTATAAAACTTGTTTTCTAGGAATTTTTAAAGGGCAATGGCAGAGTTTATTTATAAAAAAATATTTTGCATTTATTTATTTGTGTGAGTGATGAAGCTCAGGTCTTCAAACTCGTCAGGAGGTATGATTACCTCCCCTCTCTCTCAACCCCTCTCTCTCCTCTCTCAATGATTGTGTAAGAATGTTTTGCATGTGTATGCTGTGCCCACAGACTCCAGAACAGAGTATTAGATCCCCTGGAACTGGAGATGGGCCACCATATATAATACTGGTAATTGAGCCCAGGTTCTCTGGAAGAGGAGACAATGCTCTTAATTGTTGAGCCCTCTCTGTAGCCACATCTTTCTTTTTTTTTTTTTGAGTATATGTGAGGCTGTGTTTATATACATCATATGCAGACAATAAGAATGATTTAGATTCTTCAGAATCTGACACCCTCTTCTGGACTGTCTGAAGATAGCTACAGCATACTTAAATATAATAAATAAATAAATCTTTAAAAAGAAAAGGAAAAGTAAAAAAGAAAGATCAGGCCTGCCATATGCATGTTCATAGAGGAAAATGGAAGAGACCCCAATCTAACCTCAGCAGGGTGCTTCCTTCTGGATGGTAGCTCACAGTTTCATCCCAGCAAGACAGGCAAATCACTGAGTTCAAGGACAGTAAGGTTCAGGACAGCCAAGGTTAGGAAGGAAAAGGGTCTATGTTGAGAATACAAACCGACAAAACAACAACTAGGAAAAAGAAGTGACAGTTTAACTTGGGGTAGGGTACCAACAAGAGAAAGCTTTCTGTTACCACTTACAAACACCAGTAGGCTTGGACCCTTCTGCCCAGGTCCCTGCCTTCCTTTCTAGGAATTCTAAGGATGCCAGGGGGTGGGGGAATCCAGATTAACTTTTTAAAAACAAAGACTTGGTCTTTGATGTCTATAGGAAGCCCTTCTCAGTGCCTTTAACTACCACTGAACTTTCAGGGCTGTGACTCAACTGTAACAAGGAACAGGGCTAAGAACCTGCAGCCTTTGAAAACAACTATTTTTTTAAAGTGGGGGACCCAAATCAGCAGTAGAACCCCTCAGGTTCAGCCATAATACATGTTAGGGAAAGAGCCTCAATGTCCGGAGCTGAGGTCTCATGGGTGAACTGCTTCAAGCTCTGAGTATCATTGAAAGAAAGAAAAGATATCATGTGGTTGCTTAATTTATTTATTTTATTATTTCTATTTTTTGTTTTCTTTTGTTTTGTTTTAGAAAAGGCCTCAGTCTGTAGCTATGGCTGACCTAGGACAGACTACACGTGTTAATTAGGGTTTCACAGCTGAGAAGCAGACCATACCTATGTAAGACTTAGAAAACACAACAATCAGTGGTGGCTCGAGGTCTTAATGAGAGCACTCTGGAGGCAGAGGCAGTCAGTTTTTGAGATCGAGGCCAGCCTGGTTAAAGACAGGGATAGGCAGGGCTAGGCAAGGCAGGGCTGGGCTAGTCAAGGCAAGGGACTAGGCTAGGCTACTCAAGGGGCTAGGCAAGACAGACAGACAGAGAGAAAGACAGACAAGGATGGCAGGCCTGCCTGGTTTTTCTTTCTTTCTTATCCCTTTTAAAAAATGTTTATTTATTTATTTATTTATTTATTTATTTATTTATGTATTTATTAGATATAAGTACACTGTAGCTGTCTTCAGACACTCCAGAAGAGGGTGTCAGATTCTGGAGAATCTATATCCCTCTTATGGTCTGCATATGATGTACATAAACACAGCCTCACATTTACTTCTAAAAATTTAAACATGTGTGGGGCCAATGAAAGGGATCAACAATTAACAGCATTGTCTCCTCTTATAGATAACCTGGGATCAACTACCAGCAACTATATGGTGGCCCATCTCCAGTTCCAGGGGATCAGACAGACAGACAGACATACAGACAGATAGAGTTAAGGATGGCAGGCCTACCTGGTCTTTCATTCTTTCTTATCTTTTTTAAAAAATGTTTATTAATTTAAGTATGTATTTATTAGATTTAAGTACACTGTAGCTGTCTTCAAACACTACCGAAGAGGGTGTCAGATTCTGGAGAATCTATATCCCTCTTATGGTCTGCATATGATGTACATGAACACAGCCTCACATATACTTCTAAAAATTTAAAGATGGGTGGGGCCACTGAAAGGGCTCAACAATTAACAGCATTGTCTCCTCTTCCAGAGTACCTGGGATCAACTACAAGCAACTCTATGGTGGCCCATCTCCAGGTCCAGAGGATCAGACAGACAGACAGACAGAGATAAGGATGGCAGGCCTGCCTGGTCTTTCTTTCTTTCTTATCTTTTTAAAAAAATGTTTATTTCTTTATTTATGTATTTATTAGATATAAGTACACTGTATCCGTCATAGACACTCCAAAAGACGGTGTCAGATTCTGGAGAATATAAATCCCTCTTTAATGGTGTGAATATGATGTACATAAACACAGCATCACATTTACTTCTAGAAATTATAAAGATGGGTGGGGCCACTGAAAGGGCTGAACAATTAACAGCATTGTCTCCTCTTCAGAAGACCTGGGATCAACTACCAGCAACAAAATGGTGGCCCATCTCCAGTTCCAGGAGATCAGACAGACAGACAAACAGAGAGACAGACAGACAGACAAAGATAAGGATGGCAGCCCTGCCTGGTCTTTCTTTCTTTCTTATCCTTTTTAAAAAATGTTTATTTATTTATTTATTTATTTATTTATTTATTTATTTATTTATTAGATATAAGTACACTGTAGCTATCTTCAGACACTACAGAAGAGGGTGTCAGATTCTGGAGAATCTAAATCCCTCTTATGGTCTGCATATGATGTACATAAGCACAGCCTCACATATACTTCTAAAAATTTAAAGATGGGTGGGGCCACAGAAAGGGATCAACAATTAACACCATTGTCTCCTCTTCCAGAGAACGTTGGATAAACTACCAGCAACTATATGGTGGCCCATCTCCAGTTCCAGGGTATCAGACAGACAGACAGACAGACAGAGATAAGGATGGAGGCCTGCGTGGTCTTTCTTTCTTTCTTATACTTTTTAAAAAAATGTTTATTTATTTATTTATTTATTTATTATATATAAGTACACTGTAGCTGTCTTCATACACTCCTGAAGAGGGTGTCAGATTCTGGAGAATCTAAATCCCTCTTATGGTCTGCATATGATGTACATAAACACAGCCTCACATATACTTCTAAAAATTTAAAGAGGTGTGGGGCCACTGAAAGGGCTCAACAATTAACAGCATTGTCTCCTCTACCAGAGAACCTGGGATCAACTACCAGCAATTATATGGTGGCCCATCTCCAGTTCCAGGGGATCAGGCAGACAAAGAGACAGACAGACAAGGGTGGCAGGCCTCCCTGGTTTTTCTTTCTTTCTTATCCTTTTTAAAAAATGTTTATTTATTTATTTATGGATTTATTAGATATAAGTACACTGTAGCTGTCTTCAGACACTCCAGAAGAGGGTGTCAGATTCTGGAGAATATAAATCCCTCTTATGGTCTGCATATGATGGACATAAACACAGATTCACATACAATTCTAAAAATTTAAGATGGGTGGGGCCACTGAAAGGGCTCAACAATTAACAGCATTGTCTCTTCTTCCAGAGAACCTGGGATCAACTACCAGCAACTATATGGTGGCCCATCTCCAGTTCCAGGGGATCAGACAGACAGACAGACAGACAGAGATAAGGAGGGCAGGCCTGCCTGGTTTTTCTTTCTTTCTTATCCTTTTAAAATAATGTTTATTTATTTATTTATTTATTTATTTATTTATTTATTTATTTATTAGGTATATGTACACTGTAGCTGTATTCAGACACTCTAGAAGAGGGTTTCATCTTCTGGAGAATCTAAATCCCTCTTATGGTCTGCATATGATGTACATAAACACAGCCTCACATATACTTCTAAAAATTTAAAGATGGGTGGGCCCACTGAAAGGGCTCAACAATTAACAGCATTGTCTCTCCTTCCAGAGAACGTGGGATCAACTACCAGCAACTATATGGTGGCCCATCTCAAGTTCCAGGGGATAAGACAGACAGACAGACAGACAGAGATAAGGATGGCAGGCCTGCCTGATTTTTCTTTCTTTCTTATCCTTTTAAAAAATGTTTATTTATTTATTTATTTATTTATTTATTCATTTATTCATTTATTTATTTATTTATTTATGTATTTAAGATATAAGTACACTGTAGCTGTCTTCAGACTCTCCAGAAGACGGTGCAGATTCTGGAGAATCAATATGCCTCTTATGGTCTACATATGATATACATGAACACAGCCTCACATATACTTCTAAAAATTTAAAGATGGGTGGGGCCACTGAAAGGGCTCAACAACTAACAGCATTGTCTCCTCTTCCAGAGAACCTGGGATCAACTACCAGCAACTATATGGTGGCCCATCTCCAGTTCCAGGGTATCTGACAGATAGACAGACAGAGAGACAGACAGACAGACAAGGTGGCAGGCCTGCCTGGTCTTTTTTTCTTTCTTATTCTTTTTAAAAAATGTTTATTTATTTATTTATTTATGTATTTATTAGATATAAGTACACTGTAGTTGTCTTCAGACACTCTAGAAGAGGGTGTCATATTCTGGAGAATCTAAATCCCTCTTATGGTCTGCATATGATGTACATAAACACAGCCTCACATATACTTCTAAAAATTTAAAGTTTGGTGGGCCCACTGAAAGGGCTCAACAATTAACACCATTGTCTCCTCTTTCAGAGAACGTGGGATCAACTACCAGCAACTATATGGTGGCCCATCTCAAGTTGCAGGGGATCAGACAGACAGACAGACAGACAGTGATAAGGATGGCAGGCCTGCCTGATTTTTCTTTCTTTCTTATCCTTTTAAAAAATGTTTATTTATTTATTTATTTATTTATGTACTTATTAGATATAAGTACACTCTAGCTGTCTTCAGACTCTCCAGAAGAGGGTGTCAGATTCTGGGGAATCTATATCCCTCTTATGGTCTGCATATGATGTACATAAACACAGCTTCACATATACTTCTAAAAATTTAAAGATGGGTGGGGCCACTGAAAGGGCTCAACAATTAACAGCATTGTCTCCTCTTCCAGAGGACCTGGGATCAACTACCAGCAACTATAATGTGGCCCATCTCCAGTTCCAGGGGATCAGACAGACAGACAGATAGACAGTGATAAGGATGGCAGTCCTGCCTGGTCTTTCTTTCTTTCTTATCCTTTTTTTAAAAAAAATGTTTGTTTATTTATTTATTTATTTATTTATTAGATATAAGTACACTGTAGCTGTTCAGACACTCCAGAAGAGGGTGTAAGATTCTGGAGAATCTAAATCCCTCTTATGGTCTGCATATGATGTACATAAACACAGCATCACATATACTTCTAAAAATTTAAAGAAGTGTGGGGCCACTCTAAAAGCTCAACAATTAACAGCATTGTCTCCTCTTCCAGAGTACCTGGGATCAACTACCAGCAACTATATGGTGGCCCATCTCCAGTTCCAGGGGATCATACAGACAGACATTCAGACAGTAATAAGGATGGCAGGCCTGCCTGGTCTTTCTTTCTTTCTTATCCTTTTTAAAAAAATGTTTATTTATATATTTATTTATGGATTTATTAGATATTAGTACACTGTAGCTGTCTTCAGACACTCCAGAAGAGGGTGTCAAATTCTGGAATCTAAATCCCTCTTATGGTCTGCATATGATGTACATAAACACAGCCTCACATATACTTCTAAAAATTTAAAGATGTGTGGGGTCACTGAGAGGGCTCAACAATTAACAGCATTGTCTCCTCTTTCAGAGAACCTTGGATCAACTACCAGCAACTATATGGTGGCCCATCTCCAGTTCCAGGGGATCAGACAGACAGACAGACAGACAGAGATAAGGATGGCAGGCCTGCCTGGTCTTACATTCTTTCTTATCCTTTTTCAAAAATGTATATTTATTTATTTATTTATTTATTTATTTATTTATTTATTTATTTATTTATTTATTATAAGTACACTGTAGCTGTCTTCAGACACTCCAGTAGAGGGTGTCAGATTCTGGAGAATCTAAATCCTCTTATAATCTGAATATGATGTACATAAACACAGCCTCACATATACTTCTAAATATTTAAAGAAGTGTGGGGCCACTGAAAGGGCTCAACAATTAACAGCATTGTCTCCTCTTCCAGAGAACCTTGGATCAACTACCAGCAACTATATGGTGGCCCATCTCCAGTTCCCGGGGATCAGATAGACAGACAGACAGACAGACAGAGATATGGATGGCAGGCCTACCTGGTCTTTCTTTCTTTCTTATCCTTTTTAAAAATGTTTATTTATTTATTTATTTATTTATTTATTTATTTATTTATTTATTTAATTATCTATTTATTTATTTGATATAAGTACACTGTAGCTGTCTTCAGACACTCCAGAAGAGGGTGTCAGAGTCTGGAGAATCTAAATCCCTATTATGGTCTGCATATGATGTACATAAACACAGCCTCACATTTACTACTAAATATTTAAAGATGGGTGGCGCCACTGAAAGGGCTCAACAATTAACAGCATTGTCTCCTCTTCCAGAGAATGTGGGATCAACTACCAGCAATTATTCGTGGCCCATCTCCAGTTCCCAGGGATCAGATTGACAGACAGACAGACAGAAAGAGATATGGATGGCAGGCCTGCCTGGTCTTTCTTTCTGTCATATCCTTTTTAAAAAATGTTTATTTATTTATTTATTTATTTATTTATTTATTTATTTATTTATTTATTAGATATAAGTACACTGTAGCTGTTCAGACACTCCAGAAGAGGTTGTCAGATTCTGGAGAATCTAGATCCCTCTTATGGTCTGCATATGATGTACATAAACACAGCCTCACATATACTTCTAAAAATTTAAAGAAGGGTGGGGCCACTCTAAAAGCTCAACAATTAACAGCATTGTCTCCTCTTCCAGAGTACCTGGGATCAACTATCAGCAACTATATGGTGGCCCATCTCCAGTTCCAGGGGATCAGACAGACAGACAGACAGACAGTGCTAAGGATGGCAGGCCTGCCTGGTCTTTCTTTCTTTCTTATCCTTTTTAAAAAAATGTTTATTTATATATTTATTTATGTATTTATTAGATATAAGTACACTGTAGCTGTCTTCAGACACTCCAGAAGAGGGTGTCAGATTCTGGAGAATCTAAATCCCTCTTATGGTCTGCATATGATGTACATAAACACAGCCTAACATATACTTCTAAAAATTAAAAGATGTGTGGGGCCACTGAAAGGGCTCAAAAATTAACAACATTGTCTCCTCTTATAGAGAACCTGGGATCAACTACCAGCAACTCTATGGTGGTCCATCTCCAGTTCCAGGGGATCAGACAGACAGACAGACAGACAGTGATAAGGGTGGCAGGCCTGCCTGGTCTTTCTTTCTTTCTTATCCTTTTTTTTAAAAAATGTTTGTTTATTTATTAATTTAATTATTTATTAGATATAAGTACACTGTAGCTGTTCACACACTGCAGAAGAGGGTGTCAGATTCTGGAGAATCTAAATCCCTCTTATGGTCTGCATATGATGTACATAAACACAGCCTCACAAATACTTCTAAAAATTTAAAGAAGGGTGGGGCCACTCTAAAAGCTCAACAATTAACATCATTGTCTCCTCTTCCAGAGTACCTGGGATCAACTACCAGCAACTATATGGTGGCCCATCTCCAGTTCCAGGGGATCATACAGACAGACATACAGACAGTGATAAGGATGGGAGGCGTGCCTGGTCTTTCTTTCTTTCTTATCCTTTTTTAAAAAAATGTTTATTTATATATTTATTTATGGATTTATTAGATATAAGTACACTGTAGCTGTCTTCAGACACTCCAGAAGAGGGTCTCAGATTCTGGAGAATCTAAATCCCTCTTATGTTCTGCATATGATGTACATAAACACAGCCTCACATATACTTCTAAAAATTTAAAGTTGTGTGGGGCCACTGGGAGGGCTCAACAATTAACAGCATTGTCTCCTCTTTCAGAGAACCTGGGATAAACTACCAGCACCTTATGGTGGCCCATCTCCAGTTCCAGTGGATCAGACCGACAGACAGATAGAGAGACAGAGATAAGGATGGCAGGCCTGCCTGGTCTTTCTTTATTTCTTATTCGTTTTAAAAAATGTTTATTTATTTATTTATTCATATATGTATTTATTAGATATAAGTACACTGTAGCCGTCTTCAGACACTCCAGAAGAGGGTGACAGATTATAGAGAATCTAAATCCCTCTTATGGTCTGAATATGATGTACATAAACACAGCATCACATATACTTCTAAAAATTAAAAATGGGTGGAACCACTGAAATGGCTCAACAATTAACAGCATTGTCTCCTCTTCCAGAGAACCTGGGATCAACTACCAGCAACTATATGGTGGCCCATCTCCAGTTCCAGGGGATCAGGCAGACAGACAGACAGACAGACAGAGATAAGGATGGCAGGCCTGCCTTGTCTTGTTTTCTTTCTTATCCTTTTTAAAAAATGTTTATTTATTTATTTATTTATGTATTTATTAGAATTAAGTACACTGTAGCTGTCTTCAGACACTCCAGAAGAGGGTGTCAGATTCTGGAGAATCTAAATCCCTCTTATGGTCTGCATATGATGTACATAAACACAGCCTCACATATACTTGTAAATATTTAAAGATGGGCAGGGCCACTGATAGGGCTCAACAATTAACAGCATTGTCTCCTCTTCCAGAACCCTGGGATCAACTACCAGCAACTTTATGGTAGCCCATCTCCAGTTCCAGGGGATCAGACAGACAGACAGACAGACAGACAGAGATAAGGATGGCAGGCCTGCCTGGTCTTACTTTCTTTCTTATCCTTTTTTAAAAAATGTTTATTTATTCATTTATTTATTTATTTATTTATTTATTTATGTATTTATTATATATAAGTACACTGTAGTTGTCTTCAGACACTCCAGTATAGGGTGTCAGATTCTGGATAATCTAAATCCTCTTATAATCTGAATATGATATACATAAACACAGCCTCACATATACTTCTAAATATTTAAAGAAGTGTGGGGCCACTGAAATGGCTCAACAATTAACAGCATTATCTCCTCTTCCAGAGAACCTTGGATCAACTACCAGCAACTATATGGTGGCCCATCTCCAGTTCCCGGGGATCAGATAGACAGACAGACAGACAGACAGAGATATGGATGGCAGGCCTGCCTGGTCTTTCTTTCTTTCTTATCCTTTTTAAAAAAATGTTTATTTATTCATTTATTTATTTATTTATTTATTTATTTATTTATTTATGTATTTATTATATATAAGTACACTGTAGTTGTCTTCAGACACTCCAGTATAGGGTGTCAGATTCTGGATAATCTAAATCCTCTTATAATCTGAATATGATATACATAAACACAGCCTCACATATACTTCTAAATATTTAAAGAAGTGTGGGGCCACTGAAATGGCTCAACAATTAACAGCATTATCTCCTCTTCCAGAGAACCTTGGATCAACTACCAGCAACTATATGGTGGCCCATCTCCAGTTCCCGGGGATCAGATAGACAGACAGACAGACAGACAGAGATATGGATGGCAGGCCTGCCTGGTCTTTCTTTCTTTCTTATCCTTTTTAAAAAATGTTTATTTATTTATTTATTTATTTATCTATTTATTTATTAGATATAAGTACACTGTAGCTGTCTTCAGACACTCCAGAAGTGGGTGTCAGATTCTGGAGAATCTAAATCCCTCTTATGGTCTGCATATGATGTACATAAACACAGCCTCACATATACTTCTAAATATTTAAAGATGGGTGGCGCCACTGAAAGGGCTCAACAATTAACAGCATTGTCTCCTCTTCCAGAGAACCTGGGATTAACTACCAGCAACTATTCGTGGCCCATCTCCAGTTTCCAGGGATCAGATAGACAGACAGACAGACAGACAGAGATATGGATGGCAGGCCTGCCTGGTCTTTCTTTCTGTCTTATCCTTTTTAAAAAATGTTTAATTATTTATTTATTTATTTATTTATTTATTTATTTATGTATTTAGTAGATATAAATACACTGTAGCTGTTCAGACACTCCAGAAGAGGGTGTCAGATTCTGGAGAATCTAAATCCCTCTTATGGTCTGCATATGATGTACATAAACACAGCCTCACATATACTTCTAAAAATTTAAAGAAGGGTGGGGCTACTCTAAAAGCTCAACAATTAACAGCATTGTCTCCTCTTCCAGAGTACCTGGGATCAACTACCAGCAACTATATTGTGGCCCATCTCCAGTTCCAGGGGATCAGACAGACAGACATACAGACAGTGATAAGGATGGCAGGCCTGCCTGGTCTTTCTTTCTTTCTTATACTTTTTTAAAAAATGTTTATTTATATATTTATTTATGTATTTATTAGATATAAGTACACTGTAGCTGTCTTCAGACACTCCAGAAGAGGGTGTCAGACTCTGGAGAATCTAAATCCTCTTATAATCTGAATATGATGTACATAAACACAGCCTCATATATACTTTTAAATATTTAAAGAAGTGTGGGGCCACTGAAACGGCTCAACAATTAACAGCATTGTCTCCTCTTCCAGAGAACCTTGGATCAACTACCAGCAACTATATGGTGGCCCATCTCCAGTTCCCAGGAATCAGATAGACAGACAGACAGACAGACAGAGATATGGATGGTAGGCCTTCCTGGTCTTTGTTTCTTTTTTATCCTTTTTAAAAAATGTTTATTTATTTATTTATTTATTTATTTATTTATTTATCTATTTATTTATTAGATATAAGTACACTGTAGCTGTCTTCAGACACTCCAGAAGAGGTTGTCAGATTCTGGAGAATCTAAATGCCTCTTATGGTCTGCATATGATGTTCATAAACACAGCCTCACATATACTTCTAAATATTTAAAGATGGGTGGCGCCACTGAAAGGGCTCAACAATTAACAGCATTGTCTCCTCTTCCAGAGTACCTGGGATCAACTACCAGCAACTATTCGTGGCCCATCTCCAGTTCCCAGGGATCAGATAGACAGACAGACAGACAGACAGACAGACAGAGATATGGATGGCAGGCCTGCCTGGTCTTTCTTTCTGTCTTATTTTTTTAAAAAAAATGTTTATTTATTTATTTATTTATTTATTTATTTATTTATTTATTTATTTATTTATGTATTTATTAGATATAAGTACACTGTAGCTGTTCAGACACTCCAGAAGAGGGTGTCATATTCTTGAGAATCTAAATCCCTCTTATGGTCTGCATATGATGTACATAAACACAGCCTCACATATACTTCTAAAAATTTAAAGAAGGGTGGGGCCACTCTAAAATCTCAACAATTAACAGCATTGTCTCCTCTTCCAGAATACCAGGGATCGACTACCAGCAACTATATGGTGGCCCATCTCCAGTTCCAGGGGATCAGACAGACAGACATAGAGACAGTGCTAAGGATGGCAGGCCTGTATGGTCTTTCTTTCATTCTTATCCTTTTTAAAAAATGTTTATTTATATATTTATTTATGTATTTCTTAGATATAAGTACACTGTAGCTGTCTTCAGACACTCCAGAAGAGGGTGTCAGATTCTGGAGAATCTAAATCCCTCTTATGGTCTGCACATGATGTACATAAACACAGCCTCACATATACTTCTAAAAATTTAAAGATGTGTGGGGCCACTGAGAGGGCTCAACAATTAACAGCATTGTCTCCTTTTTCAGAGAACCTGGGATAAACTACCAGCACCTTATGGTGGGCCATCTCCAGTTCCAGTGGATCAGACAGACAGACAGACAGAGAGACAGAGATAAGGATGGCAGGCCTGCCTGGTCTTTCTTTATTTCTTATACTTTTTTAAAAATGTTTATTTATTTATTTATTTATGAATTTATTAGATATAAGTACACTGTAGCTGTTCAGACACTCCAGAAAAGGGTGTCAGATTCTGGAGAATCTAAATCCCTCTTATGGTCTGCATATGATGTACATAAACACAGCCTAACATATACTTCTAAAAATTAAAAGATGTGTGGGGCCACTGAAAGGGCTCAACAATTAACAGCATTGTCTCCTCTTATAGAGAACCTGGAATCAATTACCAACCACTATATGGTGGTCCATCTCCATTTCCAGGGGATCAGAAGACAGACAGACAGACAGTGATAAGGATGGCAGGCCTGCCTGGTCTTTCTTTCTTTCTTATCCTTTTTTTAAAAAAATATTCGTTTATTTATTTATTTATTTATTTATTTATTTATTTATTTATTATTAGATATAAGTACACTGTAGCTGTTCAGACACTCGAGAAGAGGGTGTCAGATTCTGGAGAATCTAAATCCCTCTTATGGTCTGCATATGATGTACATAAACAGAGCCTCACATATATTTCTAAAAATTTAAGGAAGAGTGGGGCCACTCTAAAAGCTCAACAATTAACAGCATTGTCTCCTCTTCCAGAGTACCTGGGATCAACTACCAGCAACTATATGGTGGCCCATCTCCATGTCCAGGGGATCAGACAGACAGACAGACAGACAGTGATAAGGATGGCAGGCCTGCCTGGTCTTTCTTTCTTTCTTATCCATTTTAAAAAAATGTTTATTTATATATTTATTTATGTATTTATTAGATATAAGTACACTGTAGCTGTCTTCAGACACTCCAGAAGAGGGTGTCAGATTCTGGAGAATCTAAATCCCTCTTATGGTCTGCATATAATGTACATAAACACAGCCTCGCATATACTTCTAAAAATTTAAAGATGTGTGGGGCCACTGAGAGGGCTCAACAATTAACAGCATTGTCTCCTCTTTCAGAGAACCTGGGATAAACTACCAGCACCTTATGGTGGCCCATCTCCAGTTCCAGTGGATCAGACAGACAGACAGACAGACAGAGAGACAGAGATAAGGATGGCAGGCCTGCCTGGTCTTTCTTTATTTCTTATACTTTTTAAAAAATGTTTATTTATTTATTTATTTATTTATTTATTTATGTATTTATTAGATATAAGTACACTGTACCCGTCTTCAGACACTCCAGAAGAGGATGACAGATTCTAGAGAATCTAAATCCCTCTTATGGTCTGAATATGATGTACATAAACACAGCCTCACATATACTTCTAAAAATTATAAATAGGTGGGGCCACTGAAAGGACTCAACAATTAACAGCATTGTCTCCTCTTCCAGAGAACCTGGGATCAACTACCAGCAACTATAAGGTGGCCCATCTCCAGTTCCAGTGGATCAGACAGACAGACAGACAGACAGACAGAGATAAGGATGGCAGGCCTGCCTGGTCTTTCTTTCTTATCCTTTTTCAAAAATGTTTATTTATTTATTTATTTATTTATTTATTTATTTATTTATTTATTATAAGTACACTGTAGCTGTCTTCAGAAACTCCAGTATATGGTGTCAGATTCTGGAGAATCTAAATCCTCTTATAATCTGAATATGATGTACATAAACACAGCCTCACATATACTTCTAAATATTTAAAGAAGTGTGGGGCCACTGAAAGGGCTCAACAATTAACAGCATTGTCTCCTCTTCCAGAAAACCTTGGATCAACTACCAGCAACTATATGGTGGCCCATCTCCAGTTCCCGGGGATCAGATAGACAGACAGACAGACAGACAGATATATGGATGGCAGGCCTGCCTGGTCTTTATTTCTTTCTTATCCTTTTTAAAAAATGTTTATTTATTTATTTATTTATTTATCTATTTATTTATTAGATATAACTACACTGTAGCTGTCTTCAGACACTCCAGAAGAGGGTGTCAGATTCTGGAGAATCTGAATCCCTCCTATGGTCTGAATATGATGTACATAAACACAGCCTCACATATACTTCTAAATATTTAAAGATGGGTGGCGCCACTGAAAGGGCTCAACAATTAACAGCATTGTCTCCTCTTCCAGAGAACCTGGGATCAACTACCAGCAACTATTCCTGGCCCATCTCCAGTTCCCAGGGATCAGATAGACAGACAGACAGACAGACAGAGATATGGATGGCAGGCCTTCCTGGTCTTTCTTTCTTTCTTATCCTTTAAAAAAAAATGTTTATTTATATATTTATTTATGTATTTATTAGATATAAGTACACTGTAGCTGTCTTCAGACACTCCAGAAGAGGGTGTCAGATTCTGGAGAATCTAAATCCCTCTTATGGTCTGCATATGATGTACATAAACACAGCCTCACATATACTTCTAAAAATTTAAAGATGTGTGGGGCCACTGAGAGGGCTCAACAATTAACAGCATTGTCTCCTCTTTCAGAGAACCTGGGATAAACTACCAGCACCTTATGGTGGCCCATCTCCAGTTCCAGTGGATCAGACAGACAGACAGACAGACAGAGAGACAGAGATAAAGATGGCAGGCCTGCCTGGTCTTTCTTTATTTCTTATACTTTTTATAAAATGTTTATTTATTTATTTATTTATTTATTTATTTATTTATTTATTAGATATAACTACACTGTAGCCGTCTTCAGACACTCCAGAAGAGGGTGTCAGATTCTAGAGAATCTAAATCCCTCTTATGGTCTGAATATGATGTACATAAACACAGCCTCACATATACTTAAAAAATTAAAAGGCCACTGAAAGGACTCAACAATGAACAGCATTGTCTCCTCTTCCAGAGAACCTGGGATCAACCTCCAGCACCTACAAAGTGGCCCATCTCCAGTTCCAGGGGATCAGACAGACAGACAGACAGACAGAGATAAGGATGGCAGGCCTGCCTGGTCTTTCTTTCTTTCTTTCTTTCTTTCTTATCCTTTTTAAAAAATATTTATTTATTTATTTATTTATTTATTTATTTATTTATTTATGTAATTATTAGATATAAGTACACTGTAGCTGTTCAGACACTCCAGTAGAGGGTGTCAGATTCTGGAGAATCTAACTCCCTCTTATGGTCTCCATATGATGTACATAAACACAGCCTAACATATACTTCTAAAAATTAAAAGATCTGTGGGGACACTGAAAGGGCTCAACAATTAACAGCATTGTCTCGTCTTATAGAGAACCTGGGATCAACTACCAGCAACTATATGGTGGTCCATCTCCAGTTCCAGGGGATCAGACAGACAGACAGACAGACAGTGATAAGGATTGCAGGCCTGCCTGGTCTTTCTTTCTTTCTTATCTTTTTTTAAAAAAATGTTTATTTATTTATTTATTTATTTATTCATTTATTTATTTATTTATTTATTTATTAGATATAAGTACACTGTAGCTGTTCAGACACTCCAGAAGAGGGTGTCAGATTCTGGAGAAACTAAATCCCTCTTATGGTCTGCATATGATGTACATAAACACAGCCTCACATATACTTCTAAAAATTATAAGATGTGTGCGGCCACTGAAAGGACTCAACAATTAACAGCATTGTCTCCTCTTATAGAGAACCTGGGATCAACTACCAGCAACTATATGGTGGTCCATCTCCAGTTCCAGGGATCAGACAGACAGACAGACAGACAGTGATAAGGATGGTAGGCCTGCCTGGTCTTACTTTCTTTCTTAACCTTTTTTTAAAAAAATGTTTGTTTGTTTATTTATTTATTTATTTATTTATTAGATATAAGTACACTATAGCTGTACAGACACTCCAAAAGAGGGTGTCAGATTCTGGAGAACCTAAATCCCTCTTATGGTCTGCATATGATATACATAAACACAGCCTCACATATACTTCTAAAAATTTAAAGAAGTGTGGGGCCACTGAGAGGGCTCAACAAGTAATAGCATTGTCTCCTCTTTCAGAGAACCTGGGATAAACTACCAGCACCTTATGGTGGCCCATCTCCAGTTCCAGTGGATCAGACAGACAGACAGACAGAGAGACAGAGATAAGGATGGCAGGCCTGCCTGGTCTTTCTTTATTTCTTATACTTTTTAAAAAATGTTTATTTATTTATTTATTTATTTATTTATTAGATATAAGTACACTGTAGCCGTCTTCAGACACTCCAGAAGAGGGTGTCAGATTCGAGAGAATCTAAATCCCTCTTATGGTCTGAATATGATGTACATAAACACAGCCTCACATGTACTTCTAAAAATTATAAATAGGTGGGGCCACTGAAAAGACTCAACAATTAACAGCATTGTCTCCTCTTCTAGAGAACCTGGGATCAACTACCAGCACCTAAAAGGTGGCCCATCTCCAGTTCCAGGGGCTCAGACAGACAGAGAGACAGACAGTGATAAGGATGGCAGGCCTGCCTGGTCTTTCTTTCTTATCCTTTTTTTAAAAAAATGTTTATTTATTTATTTATTTATTTATTTATTTATTTATTTATTTATTATTAGATATAAGTACACTGTAGCTGTTCAGACACTCCAGAAGAGGGTGTCATATTCTGGAGAATCTAAATCCCACTTAAGGTATGCATATGATGTACATAAACACAGCCTCACATATACTTCTAAAAATTTAAAGAAGGGTGGGGCCACTCTAAAAGCTCAACAATTAACAGCATTGTCTCCTCTTCCAGAGTACCTGGGATCAACTACCAGCAACTATATGGTGGCCCATCTCAAGTTCCAGGGGATCAGACAGAGAGACATACAGACAGTGATAAGGATGGCAGGCCTGCCTGGTCTTTCTTTCTTTCTTATCCTTTTTAAAAAAATGTTTATTTATATATTTATTTATATATTTATTAGATATATGTACACTGTAGCTGCTTTCAGACACTCCAGAAGAGGGTGTCAGATTCTGGAGAATCTAAATCCCTCTTATGGTCTGCATATGATGTACATAAACACAGCCTCGCATATACTTCTAAAAATTTAAAGATGCGTGGGGCCACTGAGAGGGCTCAACAATTAACAGCATTGTCTCCTCTTTCAGAGAACCTGGGATAAACTACCAGCACCTTATGGTGGCCCATCTCCAGTTCCAGGGGATCAGACAGAAAGACAGACAGACAGTGATAAGGATGGCAGGCCTGCCTGGTCTTTCTTTCTTTCTTATCCTTTTTTTAAAAAAATGTTCGTTTATTGATTTATTTATTTATTTATTTATTTATTTATTTATTTATTATTAGATATAAGTACACTGTAGCTGTTCAGACACTCGAGAAGAGGGTGTCAGATTCTGGAGAATCTAAATCCCTCTTATGGTCTGCATATGATGTACATAAACACAGTCTTACATATACTTCTAAAAATTTATAGAAGGGTGGGGCCACTCTAAAAGCTCAACAATTAACAGCATTGTCTCCTTTTCCAGAGTACCTGGGATCAACTACCAGCAACTATATGGTGGCCCATCTCCAGTTCCAGGGGATCAGACAGACAGACAAACAGACAGTGATAAGGATGGCAGGCCTGCCTGGTCTTTCTTTCTTTCTTATCCTTTTTAAAAAAATGTTTATTTATATATTTATTTATGTATTTATTAGATATATGTACACTGTAGCTGCTTTCAGACACTCCAGAAGAGGGTGTCAGATTCTGGAGAATCTAAATCCCTCTTATGGTCTGCATATGATGTACATAAACACAGCCTCGCATATACTTCTAAAAATTTAAAGATGTGTGGGGCCACTGAGAGGGCTCAACAATTAACAGCATTGTCTCCTCTTTCAGAGAACCTGGGATAAACTACCAGCACCTTATGGTGGCCCATCTCCAGTTCCAGTGGATCAGACAGACAGACAGACAGACAGAGAGACAGAGATAAGGATGGCAGGCCTGCCTGGTCTTTCTTTATTTCTTATACTTTTTAAAAAATGTTAATTAATTAATTAATTTATTTATTTATTTATTTATTTATTTATTTATTTATTTATGTATTTATTAGATAAAAGTACACTGTAGCCGTCTTCAGACACTCCAGAAGAGGGTGTCAGATTCTAGAGAATCTAAATCCCTCTTATGGTCTGAATATGATGTACATAAACACAGCCTCACATATACTTCTAAAAATTATAAATACGTGGGGCCACTGAAAGGACTCAACAATTAACAGCATTGTCTCCTCTTCCAGAGAAACTGGGATCAACTACCAGCACCTAAAAGGTGGCCCATCTCCAGTTTTAGGGGATCAGACAGACAGACAGACAGACAGTGATAAGGATTTCAGGCCTGCCTGGTCTTTCTTTCTTTCTTATCCTTTTTTAAAAAAAATGTTTGTTTATTTATTTATTTATTTATTTATTTATTATTAGATATAAGTACACTGTAGCTGTTCAGACACTCCAGAAGAGGGTGTCAGATTCTGGAGAATCTAAATCCCTCTTATGGTCTGCATATGATGTACATAAACACAGCCTCACATATACTTCTAAAAATTTAAAGAAGGGTGGGGCCACTCTAAAAGCTCAACAATTAACAGCATTGTCTCCTCTTCCAGAGTACCTGGGATCAACTACCAGCAACTATATGGTGGCCCATCTCCAGTTCCAGGGGATCAGACAGACAGACAGACAGACAGTGATAAGGATGGCAGGCCTGCCTGGTCTTTCTTTCTTTATTATCCCTTTTAAAAAATGTTTATTTATATATTTATTTATGTATTTATTAGATATATATACACTGTAGCTGTCTTCAGACACTCCAGAAGAGGGTGTCAGATTCTGGAGAATCTAAATCCCTCT
Source organism: Mus caroli (assembly GCF_978045245.1). Taxonomy (NCBI): domain Eukaryota; kingdom Metazoa; phylum Chordata; class Mammalia; order Rodentia; family Muridae; genus Mus; species Mus caroli. The sequence goes on along the minus strand of NW_028227511.1, from coordinate 73,710 downwards.
TATGGTCTGCATATTCGGTACATAAACACAGCCTTGCATATACTTTTAAAAATTTAAAGATGGGTGGGGCCACTGAGAGGGCTCAACAATTAACAGCATTGTCTCCTCTTTCAGAGAACCTGGGATAAACTACCAGCACCTTATGGTGGCCCATCTCCAGTTCCAGGGGATAAGACAGACAGACAGACAGAGAGACAGAGATATGGATGGCAGGCCTGCCTGGTCTTTCTTTATTTCTTATACTTTTTAAAAAATGTTTATTTATTTATTTATTTATTTATTTATTTATTTATTTATGTATTTATTAGATATAAGTACACTGTAGACGTCTTCAGACACTCCAGAAGAGGGTGTCAGATTCTAGAGAATCTAAATCCCTCTTATGGTCTGAATATGATGTACATAAACACAGCCTCACATATACTTCTAAAAATTATAAATAGGTGGGGCCACTGAAAAGACTCAACAATTAACAGCATTGTCTCCTCTTCCAGAGAACCTGGGATCAAATACCAGCACCTAAAAGGTGGCCCATCTCCAGTTCCAGGGGATCAGACAGACAGACAGACAGACAGTGATAAGGATGGCAGGCCTGCCTGGTCTTTCTTTCTTTCTTATCCTTTTTTTAAAAAAATGTTTATTTATTTATTTATTTATTTATTTATTTATTTATTTATTTATTTATTATTAGATATAAGTACACTGTAGCTGTTCAGACACTCCAGAAGAGGGTGTCAGATTCTGGAGAATCTAAATCCCTCTTATGGTCTGCATATGATGTACATAAACACAGCCTCACATATACTTCTAAAAATTTAAAGAAGGGTGGGGCCACTCTAAAAGCTCAACAATTAACAGCATTGTCTCCTCTTCCAGAGTACCTGGGATCAACTACCAGCAACTATATGGTGGCCCATCTCCAGTTCCAGGGGATCAAACAGACAGACAGACATACAGACAGTGATAAGGATGGCAGGCCTGCCTGGTCTTTCTTTCTTTCTTATCCTTTTTAAAAAAATGTTTATTTATATATTTATTTATGTATTTATTAGATATAAGTACACTGTAGCTGTCTTCAGACACTCCAGAAGAGGGTGTCAGATTCTGGAGAAGCTAAATCCCTTTTATGGTCTGCATATGATGTACATAAACACATCCTCACATATACTTCTAAAAATTTAAAGCTGTGTGGGGCCGCTGAAAGGGCTCAACAATTAACAGCATTGTCTCCTCTTTCAGAGAACCTGGGATAAACTACCAGCACCTTATGGTGGCCCATCTCCAGTTCCAGTGGATCAGACAGACAGACAGAGAGACAGAGATATGGATGGCAGGCCTGACTGGTCTTTCTTTATTTCTTATACTTTTTAAAAAATGTTTATTTATTCATTTATTTATATATGTATGTATTCATTAGATATAAGTACACTGTAGTTGTCTTCAGACAATCCAGAAGAGGGTGTCAGATTCTGGAGAATCTAAATCCCTCTTATGGTCTGCATATGATGTACATAAACACAGCCTAACATATACTTCTAAAAATTTAAAGATAGGTGGAGCCACTGAAAGGGCTCAACAATTAATAGCATTGTCTCCTCTTCCAGAGAACCTGGGATCAACTAACAGCAACTATATGGTGGCCCATCTCCAGTTCCAAGGGATCAGACAGTCTGACAGACAGACAGACTGACAGAGATTAGGATGGCAGGCCTGCCTGGTCTTTCTTTCTTTCTTATCCTTTTTAAAAAATGTTTATTTATTTATGTATTTATTAGATATAAGTACACTGTAGCTGTCTTCAGACACTCCAGAAGAGGGTGTCAGATTCTGGAGAATCTAAATCCCTCTTATGGTCTGCATATGATGTACATAAACACAGCCTCACATATACTACTAAAAATTTAACGATGGGTGGGGCCACTGAAAGCGCTCAACAATTAACAGCATTGTCTCCTCTTCCAGAGAACCTGGGATCAACTACCAGCACCTATATGGTGGCCCATCTCCAGTTCCAGGGGATCAGAACGACTGACAAACAGACAGACAGAGATAAGGATGGTAGGCCTGCCTGGTCTTTCTTTTTTTCTTATCCGGTTTAAATAATGTTTATTTATTTTTTATTTATTTATTTATTTATTTATGTATTTATTAGATATAAGTACACTGTAGCTGTCTACAGACACTCCATAAGAGGGTGTCAGATTCTGGAGAATCTAAATCCCTCTTATGGTCTGCATATGATGTACATAAACACAGCCTCACATATACTTCTAAAAATTTAAAGATGGGTAGGGCCACTGATAGGGCTCAACAATTAAGAGCATTGTCTCCTCTTCCAGAGAACCTTGGATCAACTACCAGCAACTATATGGTGGCCCATGTCCAGTTCCCGGGGATCAGATAGACAGACAGAGAGACAGGCAGAGATATGGATGGCAGGCCTGCCTGGTCTTTCTTTCTTTCTTATCCTTTTTAAAAAATGTTTATTTATTTATTTATTTATTTATTTATTTATTTATTTATCTATTTATTTATTAGATATAAGTACACTGTAGCTGTCTTCAGATACTCCAGAAGAGGGTGTCAGATTCTGGAGAATCTAAATCCCTCTTATGGTCTGCATATGATGTACATAAACACAGCCTCACATATACTTCTAAATATTTAAAGATGGGTAGGGCCACTGATAGGGCTCAACAATTAACAGCATTGTCTCCTCTTCCAGAGAACCTGGGATCAACTACCAGCAACTTTATGGTAGCCCAACTCCAGTTCCAGGGGATCAGACAGAGAGACAGACAGACAGAGATAAGGATGGCAGGCCTGCCTGGTCTTACTTTCTTTCTTATCCTTTTTAAAAAATGTTTATTTATTTATTTATTTATTTATTTATTTATTTATTTATTATATATAAGTACACTGTAGCTGTCTTCACTCACTCCAGTAGAGGGTGTCAGATTCTGGAGAATCTAAATCCTCTTAAAATCTGAATATGATGTACATAAACACAGCCTCACATAAACTTCTAAATATTTAAAGAAGTGTGGGGCCACTGAAAGGGCTCAACAATTAACCGTATTGTCTCCTCTTCCAGAGAACCTTGGATCAACTACCAGCACAATATGGTGGCCCATCTCCAGTCCCCGGGGATCAGATAGACAGACAGACAGACAGACAGAGATAAGGATGGCAGGCCTGCCTGGTCTTTCTTTCTTTCTTATACTTTTTAAAAAATGTTTATTTATTTATTTATTTATTTCTCTATTTATTTATTAGATATAAGTACACTGTAGCTGTCTTCACACACTCCAGAAAAGGGTGTCAGATTCTGGAGAATCTAAATCCCTCTTATGGTCTGCATATGATGTACATAAACACAGCCTCACATATACCTCTAAATATTTAAAGATGGGTGGCGCCACTGAAAGGGCTCAAAAATTAACAGCATTGTCTCCTCTTCCAGAGTACCTGGGATCAACTACCAGCAACTATATGGTGGCCCATCTTCAGTTCCAGGGGATCAGACAGACAGACATACAGACAGTGATAAGGATGGCAGGCCTGCCTGGTCTTTCTTTCTTTCTTATCCTTTTAAAAAAAATGTTTATTTATATATTTATTTATGTATTTATTAGATATAAGTACACTGTAGCTGTCTTCAGACACTCCAGAAGAGGGTGTCAGATTCTGGAGAATCTAAATCCCTCTTATGGTCTGCATATGATGTACATAAACACAGCCTCACATATACTTCTAAAAATTTAAAGATGTGTGGGGCCACTGAGAGGGCTCAACAATTAACAGCATTGTCTCCTCTTTCAGAGAACCTGGGATAAACTACCAGCACCTTATGGTGGCCCATCTCCAGTTCCAGTGGATCAGACAGACAGACAGAGAGACAGAGATAAGGATGGCAGGCCTGCCTGGTCTTTCTTTATTTCTTATACTTTTTAAAAAATGTTTATTTATTTACTTATTTATTTATGTATTTATTAGATAGAAGTACACTGTAGCTGTCTTCAGACACTCCAGAAGAGGGTGTCAGATTCTGGAGAATCTAAATCCCTCTTATGGTCTGCATATGATGTACATAAACACAGCCTCACATATACTTCTAAATATTTAAAGATGGGTAGGGCCACTGATAGGGCTCAACAATTAACAGCATTGTCTCCTCTTCCAGAGAACCTGGGATCAACTACCAGCAACTTTATGGTAGCCCAAGTCCAGTTCCAGGGGATCAGACAGACAGACAGACAGAGATAAGGATGGCAGGCCTGCCTGGTCTTACTTTCTTTCTTATCCTTTTTAAAAAATATTTATTTATTTATTTATTTTTATGTATTTCTTAGATATAAGTACACTGTAGCTTTCTTATACACTCCAGAGGAGGGTGTCAGATTCTGGAGAATGAAAATCCCTCTTATGGTCTGCATAGGATGTACATAAACACAGCCTCACATATACTGAGCTGAGGTGTCACAGGCCAACTGCTGGAATTTCTGAGTACCACCTAGATTGAGAAAAGCTATGCTGTGGTTGCTTAATTTATGTATTTTATTATTTCTATTTGTTGTTTTGTTTTGTTTTATTTGTTTTTAGAGAAGTCCTCAGTCTGTAGCTCTGGCTGACCCAGGACTGCCTACTTGTGTTCATTAGGGTTTCACAGCTGAGAACAGACACCAAGAGCAAGGTAAGGCTTAGAAAACTCTACATTCAGTGGTGGCTCAAGCTCTTAATGAGAGCACTCTGTAGGCAGAGGCAGTCAGTTTCTGAGTTCGAGGCCACCCTGGTGAAAGACAGGGCTAGGGTAGGGGCTAGGGTGAGGAAAGAAAGAAAGAAAAGAAACAAAGAAAGAAGAATAAAAAGTTTTTATAAAAGTTTTATAAAAAGTGTTAAAGTTTTTAAAAATTAAAAAAAAAAATACCAGATCACCATCACACAGCATTGGCTGTCTTCAGGTGTATCCTTTCAGTCTCCAAAACAAAAAACAATGGCTGGCTGTCTTCAGGTATATCCTATTCTCGAGTCTTATTTCCAACCTTAGAGCTGGGCTGAGCTGCCTCATTATGTAATTGCAAACCTTCCTTGGTTTGTCTTTTCCATTTCTAAGACTAACAGGCCTTTTTCTATTTATTGAATATGCTCATGACTGTCCTTTAGATAGAGTAAATATAACTGTTGCTTATAAAACTTGTTTTCTAGGAATTTTTAAAGGGCAATGGCAGAGTTTATTTATAAAAAAATATTTTGCATTTATTTATTTGTGTGAGTGATGAAGCCCAGGTCTTCAAACTCGTCAGGAGGTATGATTACCTCCCCTCTCTCTCAACCCCTCTCTCTCCTCTCTCAATGATTGTGTAAGAATGTTTTGCATGTGTATGCTGTGCCCACAGACTCCAGAACAGAGTATTAGATCCCCTGGAACTGGAGATGGGCCACCATATATAATACTGGTAATTGAGCCCAGGTTCTCTGGAAGAGGAGACAATTCTCTTAATTGTTGAGCCCTCTCTGTAGCCACATCTTTCTTTCTTTTTTTTTTTTTTGAGTATATGTGAGGCTGTGTTTATATACATCATATGCAGACAATAAGAATGATTTAGATTCTTCAGAATCTGACACCCTCTTCTGGACTGTCTGAACATAGCTACATCATACTTAAATATAATAAATAAATAAATCTTTAAAAAGAAAAGGAAAAGTAAAAAAGAAAGAACAGGCCTGCCATATGCATGTTCATAGAGGAAAATGAAGAGACCCCAATCTAACCTCAGCAGGGTGCTTCCTTCTGGATGGTAGCTCACAGTTTCATCCCAGCAAGACAGGCAAATCACTGAGTTCAAGGACAGTAAGGTTCAGGACAGCCAAGGTTAGGAAGGAAAAGGGTCTATGTTGAGAATACAAACCGACAAAACAACAACTAGGAAAAAGAAGTGACAGTTTAACTTGGGGTAGGGTACCAACAAGAGAAAGCTTTCTGTTACCACTTACAAACACCAGTAGCCTTGCACCCTTCTGCCCAGGTCCCTGCCTTCCTTTCTAGGAATTCTAAGGATGCCAGGGGGTGGGGGAATCCAGATTAACTTTTTAAAAACAAAGACTTGGTCTTTGATGTCTATAGGAAGCCCTTCTCAGTGCCTTTAACTACCACTGAACTTTCAGGGCTGTGACTCAACTGTAACAAGGAACAGGGCTAAGAACCTGCAGCCTTTGAAAACAACTATTTTTTTTAAAGTGGGGGACACAAATCAGCAGTAGAACCCCTCAGGTTCAGCCATAATACTTGTTAGGGAAAGAGCCTCAATGTCCGGAGCTGAGGTCTCATGGGTGAACTGCTTCAAGCTCTGAGTATCATTGAAAGAAAGAAAAGATATCATGTGGTTGCTTAATTTATTTATTTTATTATTTCTATTTTTTGTTTTCTTTTGTTTTGTTTTAGAAAAGGCCTCAGTCTGTAGCTATGGCTGAACTAGGACAGACTACATGTGTTAATTAGGGTTTCACAGCTGAGAAACAGACCATACATATGTAAGACTTAGAAAACCAAACAGTCAGTGGTGACTCGAGCTCTTAATGAGAGCACTCTGGAGGCAGAGGCAGTCAGTTTCTGAGTTCGAGGCCAGCCTGGTTAAAGACAGGGATAGGCAGGGCTAGGCAAGGCAGGGCTGGGCTAGGCTAGGCTAGGCAAGGGGCTGGTCTAGTCAAGGCAAGGGACTAGGCTAGGCTACTCAAGGGGCTAGGCAAGACAGACAGACAGAGAGAAAGACAGACAAGGATGGCAGGCCTGCCTGGTTTTTCTTTCTTTCTTATCCCTTTAAAAAAATGTTTATTTATTTATTTATTTATTTATTTATTTATTTATGTATTTATTAGATATAAGTACACTGTAGCTGTCTTCAGACACTCCAGAAGAGGGTGTCAGATTCTGGAGAATCTATATCCCTCTTATGGTCTGCATATGATGTACATAAACACAGCCTCACATTTACATCTTAAAATTTAAAGATGTGTGGGGCCAATGAAAGGGCTCAACAATTAACAGCATTGTCTCCTCTTATGGAGAACCTGGGATCAACTACCAGCAACTATATGGTGGCCCATCTCCAGTTCCAGGGGATCAGACAGACAGACAGACATACAGACAGATAGAGTTAAGGATGGCAGGCCTACCTGGTCTTTCATTCTTTTTTATCCTTTTTAAAAAATGTTTATTAATTTATGTATGTATTTATTAGATATAAGTACACTGTAGCTGTCTTCAAACACTCCCGAAGAGGGTGTCAGATTCTGGAGAATCTATATCCCTCTTATGGTCTGCATAGGATGTACATGAACACAGCCTCACATATACTTCTAAAAATTTAAAGATGGGTGGGGCCACTGAAAAGCTCAACAATTAACAGCACTTACTCTTCTTCCAGAGAACCTGGGATCAACTACCAGCAATTATATGGTGGCCCATCTCCAGTTGCAGGGGATCAGACAGACAGACAGACAGACAAGGATAGCAGGCCTGCCTGGTCTCTCTTTCTTTATTATCCTTTTTTAAAAATGTTTATTTGTTTATTTATGAATTTATAAGATATAAGTACACGGTAGCTGTCTTCAGACACTCCAGAAGAGGGTGTCAGATTCTGGAGAATCTAAATCCCTCTTATGGTCGGCATATTCGGTACATAAACACAGCCTCGCATATACTTCTAAAAATTTAAAAATGGGTGGGGCCACTGAAAGGCCTCAACAATTAACAGCATTGTCTCCTTTTCCAGAGAACCTGGGATCAACTACAAGCAACTCTATGGTGGCCCATCTCCAGTTCCCGAGGATCAGACAGACAGACAGACAGACAGAGATAAGGATGGCAGGCCTGCCTGGTCTTTCTTTCTTTCTTATCCTTTTTAAAAAATGTTTATTTATATATTTATTTATGTATTTATTAGATATAAGTACACTGTAGCTGTCTTCAGACACTCCAGAAGAGGGTGTCAGATTCTGGAGAATCAAAATCCCTCTTATGGTCTGCATATGATGTACATAAACACAGCCTCACATATACTTCTAAAAATTTAAAGATGTGTGGGGCCACTGAGAGGGCTCAACAATTAACAGCATTGTCTCCTCTTTCAGAGAACCTGGGATAAACTACCAGCACCTTATGGTGGCCCATCTCCAGTTCCAGTGGATCAGACAGACAGACAGACAGACAGAGAGACAGAGATAAGGATGGCAGGCCTGCCTGGTCTTTCTTTATTTCTTATACTTTTTAAAAAATGTTTATTTATTTATTTATTTATTTATTTATTTATTTATTTATGTATTTATTAGATATAAGTACACTGTAGCCGTTTTCAGACACTCCAGCAGAGGGTGACAGATTCTAGAGAATCTAAATCCCTCTTATGGTCTGAATATGATGTACATAAACACAGCATCACATATACTTCTAAAAATTAAAAATGGGTGGGGCCACTGAAAGGGCTCAACAATTAACAGCATTGTCTCCTCTTCCAGAGAACCTGGGATCAACTACTAGCACCTAAAAGGTGGCCCATCTCCAGTTCCAGGGGTTCAGACAGACAGAAAGACAGACAGAGATAAGGATGGCAGGCCTGCCTGGTCTTTCTTTATTTCTTATCCTTTTAAAATAATGTTTATTTATTTATTTATTTATTTATTTATTTATTTATTTATTTATTAGATATAAGTACACTGTAGTTGTCTTCAGACACTCCAGAAGAGGGTGTCAGATTCTGGAGAATCTAAATCCCTCTTATGGTCTGCATATGATGTACATAAACACAGCCTAACATATACTTCTAAAAATTTAAAGATAGGTGGAGCCACTGAAAGGGCTCAACAATTAACAGCATTGTCTCCTCTTCCAGAGAACCTGGGATCAACTAACAGCAACTATATGGTGGCCCATCTCCAGTTCCAAGGTATCAGACAGACTGACAGATAGACAGACTGACAGAGATAAGGATGGCAGGCCTGCCTGGTCTTTCTTTCTTTCTTATCCTTTTTAAAAAATGTTTATTTATTTATTTGTTTATTAGATATAAGTACACTGTAGCCGTCTTCAGACACTCCAGAAGAAGGTGTCAGATTCTGGAGAATCTAAATCCCTCTTATGGTCTGCATATGATGTACATAAACACAGCCTCACATTTACTTCTTAAAATTTAAAGGTGGGGGGGGCCACTGAAAGGGCTCAGCAATTAACAGCATTGTCTCCTCTTACAGAGAACCTGGGATCAACTACCTGCAACTATATGGTGGCCCATCTCCACTCCCAGGGGATCAGACAGACAGACAAGAATAAGGATGGCAGGCCTGCATGGTCTTTCTTTCTTTCTTATCCTTTTTAAAAAATTTTTATTTATTTATGTATTTATTAGATATAAGTACACTGTAGCTTTCTTCAGACACTCCAGAAGAGGGTGTCAGATTCTGATGAATCTAAATCCCTCTTCTGGTCTGATATGATGTACATAAACACAGCCTCACATACACTTCTAAAAATTTAAAGATGGGTAGGGCCACTGATAGGGCTCAACAATTAACAGCATTGTCTCCTCTTCCAGAGATCCTGGGATCAACTACCAGCAACTTTATGGTAGCCCATCTCCAGTTCCAGGGGATCAGACGAACAGACAGACAGACAGAGATAAGGATGGCAGGCCTGCCTGGTCTTACTTTCTTTGTTATCCTTTTTAAAAAATGTTTATTTATTTATTTATTTATTTATTTATTTATTTATTTATTTATTTATTTATTATATATAAGTACACTGTAGCTGTCTTCAGACACTCCAGTAGAGGGTGTCAGATTCTGGAGAATCTAAATCCTCTTATAATCTGAATATAATGTACATAAACACAGCCTCACATATACTTCTAAATATTTAAAGAAGTGTGGGGCCACTGAAAGGGCTCAACAATTAAGAGCATTGTCTCCTCTTCCAGAGAACCTTGGATCAACTACCAGCAACTATATGGTGGCCCATCTCCAGTTCCCGGGGATCAGATAGACAGACAGACAGACAGGCAGAGATATGGATGGCAGGCCTGCCTGGTCTTTCTTTCTTTCTTATCCTTTTTAAAAAATGTTTATTTATTTATTTTTTATTTATTTATCTATTTATTTATTAGATATAAGTACACTGTAGCTGTCTTCAGACACTCCAGAAGAGTGTGTCAGATTCTGGAGAATCTAAATCCCTCTTATGTTCTGCATATGATGTACATAAACACAGCCTCACATATACTTCTAAATATTTAAAGATGGGGAGGGCTACTGATAGGGCTCAACAATTAACAGCATTGTCTCCTTTTCCAGAGAACCTGGGATCAACTACCAACAATTTTATGGTAGCCCAACTCCAGTTCCAGGGGATCAGACAGACAGACAGACAGACAAACAGAGATAAGGATGGCAGTCCTGCCTGGTCTTACTTTCTTTCTTATCCTTTTTAAAAAATGTTTATTTATTTATTTATTTATTTATGTATTTATTATATATAAGTACACTGTAGCTGTCTTCAGTCACTCCCGTAGAGGGTGTCAGATTCTGGAGAATCTAAATCCTCTTATAATCTGAATATGATGTACATAAACACAGCCTCACATATACTTCTAAATATTAAAGAAGTGTGGGGCCACTGAAAGGGCTCAACAATTAACAGCACTGGCTCCTCTTCCAGAGAACCTTGGATCAACTACCAGCAACTATATTGTGGCCCATCTCCAGTTCCAGGGGATCAGACAGACAGACAGACAGACAGACAGAGATAAGGATGGCAGGCCTGCCTGGTCTTACTTTCTTTCTTATCCTTTTTAAAAAATGTTTATTTATTTATTTATTTATTTATTTATTTATGTATTTATTACATATAAGTACACTGTAGCTGTCTTCAGACACTCCAGTATAGGGTGTCAGTTTCTGGAGAATCTAAATCCTCTTATAATCAGAATATGATGTACATAAACACAGCCTCACATATACTTCTAAATATTTAAAGAAGTGGGGGGCCACTGAAAGGGCTCAACAATTAACAGCATTGGCTCCTCTCCCAGAGAACCTTGGATCAACTACCAGCAACTATATGGTGGCCAATATCCAGTTCCCGGGGATCAGATAGACAGACAGACAGACAGACAGACAGACAGAGATATGGAAGGCAGGCCTGCCTGGTCTTTCTTTCTTTCTTATCCTTTTTAAAAAATGTTTATTTATTTATTTATTTATTTATTTATTTATTTATTTATTTATTTATCTATTTATTTATTAGATATAAGTACACTGTAGCTGTCTTCAGACACACCAGAAGTGGGTGTCAGATTCTGGAGAATCTAAATCCCTCTTATGGTCTGCATATGATGTACATAAACACAGCCTCACATATACTTCTAAATATTTAAAGATGGGTGGCGCCACTGAAAGGGCTCAACAATTAACAGCATTGTCTCCTCTTCGAGAGAACCTGGGATCAACTACCAGCAACTATTCGTGGCCCATCTCCAGTTCCCAGGGATCAGATAGACAGACAGACAGACAGACAGAGATATGGATGGCAGGCCTGCCTGGTCTTTCTTTCTGTCTTATCCTTTTTAAAAAATGTTTATTTATTTATTGATTTATTTAGTAGATATAAGTACACTGTAGCTGTTCAGACACTCCAGAAGAGGGTGTCAGATTCTGGAGAATCTAAATCCCTCTTATGGTCTGCATATGATGTACATAAACACAGCCTCACATATACTTCTAAAAATTTAAAGAAGTGTGGGGCCACTCTAAAAGCTCAACAATTAACAGCATTGTCTCCTCTTCCAGAGTACCTGGGATCAACTACCAGCAACTATATGGTGGCCCATCTTCAGTTCCAGGGGATCATACAGACAGACATACAGACAGTGATAAGGATGGCAGGCCTGCCTGGTCTTTCTTTCTTTCTTATCCTTTTTAAAAAAATGTTTATTTATATATTTATTTATGTATTTATTTGATATAAGTACACTGTAGCTGTCTTCAGACACTCCAGAAGAGGGTGCCAGACTCTGGAGAATCTAAATCCCTCTTATGGTCTGCATATGATGTACATAAACACAGCCTCACATATACTTCTAAAAATTTAAAGATGTGTGGGGCCACTGAGAGGGCTCAACAATTAATAGCATTGTCTCCTCTTTCAGAGAACCTGCGATAAACTACCAGCACCTTATGGTGGCCCATCTCCAGTTCCAGTGGATCAGACAGACAGACAGACAGAGAGACAGAGATAAGGATGGCAGGCCTGCCTGGTCTTACTTTCTTTCTTATCCTGTTAAAAAATGTTTATTTATTTATTTATTTATTTATTTATTTATTTATTTATTTATTTATTAGATATAAGTATTCTGTAGCTATTCAGACACTCCAGAAGAGGGTGTCAGATTCTGGAGAATCTAAATCCCTCTTATGGTCTGCATAAGATGTACATAAACACAGCCGAACATATACTTCTAAAAATTAAAAGATGTTTGGGGCCACTGAGTGGGCTCAACAATTAACAGCATTGTCTCCTCTTATAGAGAACCTGGCATCAACTACCAGCAACTATATGGTGGTCCATCTCCAGTTCCAGGGGATCAGACAGACAGACAGACAGACAGTGATAAGGATTGCAGGCCTGCCTGGTCTTTCTTTCTTTCTTATCCTTTTTTTAAAAAAATGTTTGTTTATTTATTTATTTATTTATTTATTAGATATAAGTACACTGTAGCTGTTCAGACACTCCAGAAGAGTGTGTCAGATTCTGGAGAATCTAAATCCCTCTTATGGTCTGCATATGATGTACATAAACACAGCCTCACATATACTTCTAAAAATTTAAAGGAGGGTGGGGCCACTCTAAAAGCTCAACAATTAACAGCATTGTCTCCTCTTCCAGAGTACCTGGGATCAACTACCAGCAACTATATGATGGCCCATCTCCAGTTCCAGGGGATCATACAGACAGACATACAGACAGTGATAAGGATGGCAGGCCTGCCTGGTCTTTCTTTCTTTCTTATCCTTTTTAAAAAAATGTTTATTTATATATTTATTTATGTATTTATTAGATATAAGTACACTGTAGCTGTCTTCAGACACTCCAGAAGAGGGTGTCAGATTCTGGAGAATCTAAATCCCTCTTATGGTCTGCATATGATGTACATAAACACAGCCTCACATATACTTCTAAAAATTTAAAGAAGGGTGGGGCCACTCTAAAAGCTCAACAATTAACAGCATTGTCTCCTCTTCCAGAGTACCTGGGATCAACTACCAGCAACTATATGGTGGCCCTTCTCCAGTTCCAGGGGATCAGACAGACAGACATACAGACAGTGATAAGGATGGCAGGCCTGCCTGGTCTTTCTTTCTTTCTTATCCTTTTTAAAAAAAATGTTTATTTATATATTTATTTATGTACTTATTAGATATAAGTACACTGTAGCTGTCTTCAGACACTCCAGAAGAGGGTCTCAGATTCTGGAGAATCTAAATCCCTCTTATGGTCTGTATATTATGTACATAAACACAGCCTCACATATACTTCTAAAAATTTAAAGATGTGTGGGGCCACTGAGAGGGCTCAACAATTAACAGCATTGTCTCCTCTTTCAGAGAACCTGGGATAAACTACCAGCACCTTATGGTGGCCCATCTCCAGTTCCAGTGGATCAGACAGACAGACAGACAGAGAGACAGAGATAAGGATGGCAGGCCTGCCTGGTCTTTCTTTATTTCTTATACTTTTTAAAAAATGTTTATTTCTTTCTTTATTTATTTATTTATTTATTTATTTATTTATTTATTTATGTATTTATTAGATATAAGTACACTGTAGCCGTCTTCAGACACTCCAGAAGAGGGAGACAGATTCTAGAGAATCTAAATCCCTCTTATGTTCTGAATATGATGTACATAAACACAGCATCACATATACTTCTAAAAATTAAAAATGGGTGGGACCACTGAAAGGGCTCAACAATTAACAGCATTGTCTCCTCTTCCAGAGAACTTGGGATCAACTACCAGCAACAACAAGGTGGCCCATCTCCAGTTCCAGGGGATCAGACAGACAAACAGACAGACAGAGATAAGGATGGCAGGCCTGTCTGGTCTTTCTTTCTTTCTTATCCTTTTAAAATAATGTTTGTTTGTTTATTTATTTATTTATTTATGTATTTATTTATGTATTTATTAGATATAAGTACACTGTAGTTGTCTTCAGACACTCCAGAAGAGGGTGTCAGATTCTGGAGAATCTAAATCCCTCTTATGGTCTGCATATGATGTACATAAACACAGCCTAACATATACTTCTAAAAATTTAAAGATAGGTGGAGCCACTGAAAGGGCTCAACAATTAACAGCATTGTCTCCTCTTCCAGAGAACCTGGGATCAACTAACAGCAACTATATGGTGGCCCATTTCCAGTTCCAAGGGATCAGACAGACTGACAGACAGACAGACTGACAGAGATAAGGATGGCAGGCCTGCCTGGTCTTTCTTTCTTTCTTATCCTTTTTCAAAAATGTTTATTTATTTATTTATATTTTTATTAGGTATAAGTACACTGTAGCCGTCTTCAGACACTCCAGAAGAAGGAGTCAGATTCTGGAGAATCTAAATCCCTCTTATGGTCTGCATATGATGTACATAAACACAGCCTCACATTTACTTCTTAAAATATAAAGGTGGGGGGGGGCCACTGAAAGGGCTCAGCAATTAACAGCATTGTCTCCTCTTACAGAGAACCTGGGATCAACTACCTGCAACTATATGGTGGCCCATCTCCACACCCAGGGGATCAGACAGACAGACAGAGAGACAAGGATAAGGATGGCAGGCCAGCCTGGTCTTTCTTTCTTTCTTATCCTTTTAAAAAAATATTTATTTATTTATTTATTTATTTATTTATTTATTTATGTATTTATTAGATATAAGTACACTGTAGCTGTCTTCAGACACTCCAGAAGAGGGTGTCAGATTCTGGAGAATCTAAACCCTCTTATGGTCTGCATATGATGTACATAAACACAGCCTCACATATACTTCTAAAAATTTAAAGAAGGGTGGGGCCACTCTTAAAGCTCAACAATTAACAGCATTGTCTCCTCTTCCAGAGTACCTGGGATCAACTACCAGCAACTATATGGTGGCCCATCTACAGTTCCAGGGGATCAGACCGACAGACATACAGAGAGTGATAAGGATGGCAGGCCTGCCTGGTCTTTCTTTCTTTCTCATCCTTTTTAAAAAATGTTTATTTATTTATTTATATGTTTATTAGATATAAGTACACTGTAGCCGTCTTCAGACACTCCAGAAGAAGGTGTCAGATTCTGGAGAATGAAAATCCCTCTTATGGTCTGCATATGATGTACATAAACACAGGCTCACGTTTACTTCTTAAAATTTAAAGGTGGGGGGGGCACTGAAAGGGCTCAGCAATTAACAGCATTGTCTCCTCTTTCAGAGAACCTGGGATCAACTACCTGCAACTATATGGTGGCCCATCTCCACTCCCAGGGGATCATACAGACACACAGACAGACAAGGATAAGTATGGCAGGCCTGCCTGGTCTTTCTTTCTTTCTTATCCTTTTTAAAAATAATTGTATTTATTTATGTATTTATTAGATATAAGTACACTGTAGCTGTCTTCAGACACTCCAGAAGAGGGTGTCAGATTCTAATGAATCTAAATCCCTCTTCTGGTCTGCATATGATGTACATAAAAACAGCCTCACATACACTTCTAAAAATTTAAAGATGGGTAGGGCCACTGATAGGGCTCAACAATTAACAGCATTGTCTCCTCTTCCAGAGAACCTGGGATCAACTACCAGCAACTATATGGTGGCCCATCTCCAGTTCCAGGGGATCAGACAGACAGACAGACAGACAGACAGAGATAAGGATGGCAGGCCTGCCTGTTCTTACTTTCTTTCTTATCCTTTTTAAAAAATGTTTATTTATTTATTTATTTATTACATATAAGTACACTGTAGCTGTCTTCAGACACTCCAGTAGAGGGTGTCAGATTCTGGAGAATCTAAATCCTCTTATAATCTGAATATGATGTACATAAACACAGCCTCACATATACTTCAAATATTTAAAGAAGTGTGGGGCCACTGAAAGGGCTCAACAATTAACAGCATTGGCTCCTCTCCCAGAGAACCTTGGATCAACTACCAGCAACTATATGGTGGCCAATCTCCAGTTCCCGGGGATCAGATAGACAGACAGACAGACAGACAGAGATATGGATGGCAGGCCTGCCTGGTCTTTCTTTCTTTCTTATCCTTTTTAAAAAATGTTTATTTATTTATTTATTTATTTATCTACTTATTTATTAGATATAAGTACACTGTAGCTGTCTTCAGACACTCCAGAAGTGGGTGTCAGATTCTGGAGAATCTAAATCCCTCCTATGGTCTGCATATGATGTACATAAACACAGCCTCACATATACTTCTAAATATTTAAAGATGGGTGGCGCCACTGAAAGGGCTCAACAATTAACAGCATTGCCTCCTCTTCGAGAGAACCTGGGATCAACTACCAGCTTCTATTCGTGGCCCATCTCCAGTTCCCAGGGATCAGATAGACAGACAGACAGACAGACAGAGATATGAATGGCAGGCCTGCCTGTTCTTTCTTTCTGTCTTATCCTTTTTAAAAAATGTTTATTTATTTATTTATTTATTTAGTAGATATAAGTACACTGTAGCTGTTCAGACACTCCAGAAGAGGGTGTCAGATTCTGGAGAATCTAAATCCCTCTTATGGTCTGCATATGATGTACATAAACACAGCCTCACATATACTTCTAAAAATTTAAAGAAGGGTGGGGCCACTCTAAAAGCTCAACAATTAACAGCATTGTCTCCTCTTCCAGAGTACCTGGGATCAACTACCAGCAACTATATGGTGGCCCATCTTCAGTTCCAGGGGATCATACAGACAGACATACAGACAGTGATAAGGATGGCAGGCCTGCCTGGTCTTTCTTTCTTTCTTATCCTTTTTAAAAAAATGTTTATTTATATATTTATTTATGTATTTATTTGATATAAGTACACTGTAGCTGTCTTCAGACACTCCAGAAGAGGGTGCCAGATTCTGGAGAATCTAAATCCCTCTTATGGTCTGCATATGATGTACATAAACACAGCCTCACATATACTTCTAAAAATTTAAAGATGTGTGGGGCCACTGAGAGGGCTCAACAATTAATAGCATTGTCTCCTCTTTCAAAGAACCTGGGATAAACTACCAGCACCTTATGGTGGCCCATCTCCAGTTCCAGTGGATCAGACAGACAGACAGACAGAGACAGAGATAAGGATGGCAGGCCTGCCTGGTCTTACTTTCTTTCTTATCCTTTTAAAAAATGTTTATTTATTTATTTATTTATTTATTTATTTATTTATTTATTTATTTATTTATGTATTTATTAGATATAAGTACTCTGTAGCTATTCAGACACTCCAGAAGAGGGTGTCAGATTCTGGAGAATCTAAATCCCTCTTATGGTCTGCATAAGATGTACATAAACACAGCCGAACATATACTTCTAAAAATTAAAAGATGTGTGGGGCCACTGAGTGGGCTCAACAATTAACAGCATTGTCTCCTCTTATAGAGAACCTGGGATCAACTACCAGCAACTATTAGGTGGTCCATCTCCAGTTCCAGGGGATCAGACAGACAGACAGACAGACAGTGATAAGGATGGCAGGCCTGCCTGGTCTTTCTTTCTTTCTTATCCTTTTTTTAAAAAAAATGTTTGTTTATTTATTTATTTATTTATTTATTTATTTATTTATTAGATATAAGTACACTGTAGCTGTTCAGACACTCCAGAAGAGTGTGTCAGATTCTGGAGAATCTAAATCCCTCTTATGGTCTGCATATGATGTACATAAACACAGCCTCACATATACTTCTAAAAATTTAAAGGAGGGTGGGGCCACTCTAAAAGCTCAACAATTAACAGCATTGTCTCCTCTTCCAGAGTACCTGGGATCAACTACCAGCAACTATATGATGGCCCATCTCCAGTTCCAGGGGATCAGACAGACAGACATACAGACAGTGATAAGGATGGCAGGCCTGCCTGGTCTTTCTTTCTTTCTTATCCTTTTTAAAAAAATGTTTATTTATATATTTATTTATGTATTTATTAGATATAAGTACACTGTAGTTGTCTTCAGACACTCCAGAAGAGGGTGTCAGATTCTGGAGAATCTAAATCCCTCTTATGGTCTGCATATGATGTACATAAACACAGCCTCACATATACTTCTAAAAATTTAAAGAAGGGTGGGGCCACTCTAAAAGCTCAACAATTAACAGCATTGTCTCCTCTTCCAGAGAACCTGGGATCAACTACCAGCAACTATATGGTGGCCCTTCTCCAGTTCCAGGGGATCAGACAGACAGACAGAGAGACAGAGATAAGGATGGCAGGCCTGCCTGGTCTTTCTTTCTTTCTTATCCTTTTTAAAAAAATGTTTATTTATATATTTATTTATGTATTTATTAGATATAAGTACACTGTAGCTGTCTTCAGACACTCCAGAAGAGGGTCTCAGATTCTGGAGAATCTAAATCCCTCTTATGGTCTGTATATTATGTACATAAACACAGCCTAACATATACTTCTAAAAATTTAAAGATGTGTGGGGCCACTGAGAGGGCTCAACAATTAACAGCATTGTCTCTCTTTCAGAGAACCTGGGATAAACTACCAGCACCTTATGGTGGGCCATCTCCAGTTCCAGTGGATCAGACAGACAGACAGACAGAGAGACAGAGATAAGGATGGCAGGCCTGCCTGGTCTTTCTTTATTTCTTATACTTTTTAAAAAATGTTTATTTATTTATTTATTTATTTATTTATTTATTTATTTATTTATTAGATATAAGTACACTGTAGCCGTCTTCAGACACTCCAGAAGAGGGTGACAGATTCTAGAGAATCTAAATCGCTCTTATGTTCTGAATATGATGTACATAAACATAGCATCACATATACTTCTAAAAATTAAAAATGGGTGGGGCCACTGAAAGGGCTCAACAATTAACAGCATTGTCTCCTCTTCCAGAGAACTTGGGATCAACTACCAGCAACTACAAGGTGGCCCATCTCCAGTTCCAGGGGATCAGACAGACAGACAGAGAGACAGAGATAAGGATGGCAGGCCAGTCTGGTCTTTCTTTCTTTCTTATCCTTTTAAAATAATGTTTGTTTGTTTATTTATTTATTTATTTATTTATTTATTTATTTATTTATTTATTTATGTATTTATTAGATATAAGTACACTGTAGTTGTCTTCAGACACTCCAGAAGAGGGTGTCAGATTCTGGAGAATCTAAATCCCTCTTATGGTCTGCATATGATGTACATAAACACAGCCTAACATATACTTCTAAAAATTTAAAGAAGGGTTGGGCCACTCTAAAAGCTCAACAATTAACAGCATTGTCTCCTCTTCCAGAGTACCTGGGATCAACTACCAGCAACTATATGGTGGCCCATCTCCAGTTCCAGGGGATCAGACAGACAGACAGACTGACAGAGATAAGGATGGCAGGCCTGCCTGGTCTTTCTTTCTTATCCTTTTTAAAAAATGTTTATTTATTTATTTATTTATTTATTATATATAAGTACACTGTAGCTGTCTTCAGACACTCCAGTAGAGGGTGTCAGATTCTTGAGAATCTAAATCCTCTTATAATCTGAATATGATGTACTTAAACACAGCTCACATATACTTCTAAATATTTAAAGAAGTGTGGGGCCACTGAAAGGGCTCTACAATTAAGAGCATTGTCTCCTCTTCCAGAGAACCTTGGATCAACTACCAGCAACTATATGGTGGCCCATCTCCAGTTCCAGGGGATCAGACAGACAGACAAACAGACAGACAGAGATAAGGATGGCAGGCCTACCTGGTCTTACTTTCTTTCTTATCCTTTTTAAAAAATATTTATTTATTTATTTATTTATTACATATAAGTACACTGTAGCTGTCTTCAGACACTCCAGTAGAGGGTGTCAGATTCTGGAGAATCTAAATCCTCTTATAATCTGAATATGATGTACATAAACACAGCCTCACATATACTTCTAAATATTTAAAGAAGTGTGGGGCCACGAAAGGGCTCAACAATTAAGAGCATTGTCTCCTCTTCCAGAGTACCTGGGATCAACTACCAGCAACTATATGGTGGCCCATCTCCAGTTCCAGGTGATCAGACAGACAGACAGACTGACAGAGATAAGGATGGCAGGCCTGCCTGGTCTTTCTTTCTTTCTTATCCTTTTAAAAAAATGTTTATTTATTTATATATATTTTTATTAGATATAAGTACACTGTAGCCGTCTTCAGACACTCCAGAAGAAGGTGTCAGATTCTGGAGAATCTAAATCCCTCTTATGGTCTCCATATGATGTACATAAACACAGCCTCACATTTACTTCTTAAAATATAAAGGTGGGGGGGGCCACTGAAAGGGCTCAGCAATTAACAGCATTGTCTCCTCTTACAGAGAACCTGGGATCAACTACCTGCAACTATATGGTGGCCCATCTCCACTCCCAGGGGATCAGACAGACAGACAGACAGACAAGGATAAGGATGGCAGGCCAGCCTGGTCTTTCTTTCTTTCTTATCCTTTTTAAAAAAATATTTATTTATTTATTTATTTATTTATTTATTTATTTATTTATTTATTAGATATAAGTACACTGTACCTGTTCAGACACTCCAGAAGAGGGTGTCAGATTCTGGAGAATCTAAATCCTTCTTATGGTCTGCATATGATGTACATAAACACAGCCTCACATATACTTCTAAAAATTTAACGATGTGTGGGGCCACTGAGAGGGCTCAACAATTAACAGCATTGTCTCCTCTTTCAGAGAACCTGGGATAAACTACCAGCACCTTATGGTGGCCCATCTCCAGTTCCAGTGGATCAGACAGACAGACAGACAGAGAGACAGAGATAAGGATGGCAGGCCTGCCTGGTCTTACTTTCTTTCTTATACTTTTTAAAAAATGTTTATTTATTTATTTATTTATTTATTTATTTATTTATGTATTTATGTATTTATTAGATATAAGAACAATGTAGCCGTCTTCAGACACTCCATAAGAGGGTGACAGATTCTAGAGCATCTAAATCCCTCTTATGGTCTGAATATGATGTACATAAACACAGCATCACATATACTTCTAAAAATTAAAAATGGGTGGGGCCACTGAAAGGGCTCAACAATTAACAGCATTGTCTCCTCTTCCAGAGAACCTGGGATCAACTACCAGCAACTATATGGTGGCCCATCTCCAGTTCCAGGGGATCAGACAGACAGACAGACAGACAGAGATAAGGATGGCAGGCCTGCCTGGTCTTACTTTCTTTCTTATTCTTTTTAAAAAATGTTTATTTATTTATTTATTTATTTATTTATTTATTATATATAAGTACACTGTAGCTGTCTTCAGACACTCCAGTAGAGGGTGTCAGATTCTGGAGAATCTAAATCCTCTTATAATCTGAATATGATGTACATAAACACAGCCTCACATATACTTCTAAATATTTAAAGAAATGTTGGGCCACTGAAAGGGCTCAACAATTAAGAGCAATGTCTCCTCTTCCAGAGAACATGGGATCAACTACCAGCAACTACAAGGTGGCCCATCTCCAGTTCCAGGGGATCAGACAGACAGACAGACAGACAGAGATTAGGATGCCAGGCCTGCCTGGTCTTTCTTTCATTCTTATCCTTTTAAAATAATGTTTATTTATTTATTTATATTTATTTATATATGTATTTATTAGATATAAGTACACTATAGTTGTCTTCAGACACTCCAGAAGAGGGTGTCAGATTCTGGAGAATCTAAATGCCTCTTATGGTCTGCATATGATGTACATAAACACAGCCTAACATATACTTCTAAAAATTTAAAGATAGGTGGAGCCACTGAAAGGGATCAACAATTAACAGCATTGTCTCCTCTGGAAACCTGGAAAATTAAATATTCACACTGTAGGACCCAGAATATGGCGAGAAACACTGAAAAATATTGAAAATTAAAAATTCACACTATAGGACCAGAATATGGCAAGAAACCTTGAAAAACGTGGAAAATTAAAAATTCACACTGTATTACCCAGAATATGGCTAGAAATACTGAAAAACGTGGAAAATTAAAAATTCACACTGAAGGACCTGGAATATGGTAGGAAAATCTGAAAAACGTGGAAATGAGAAAATCACACTGTAGGACCAAGGATATGACAAAAAAAAAAAAAAAACCTGAAAAACGTGGAAAATTAAAAATTCACAATGAAGGACTCCGACTATGGCAAGAAAACCTGAAAAAGGTTGAAAATGAGAATAATCACACTTTAGGACCCAAATGCTAAAAAAAAACTTTAAAATCTTCGTAAATGAGAAAATCACACTCTAGGACCCAGAATATGCCGAGAAACCCTGAAAAAAGTAGAAAATTACAAACTCAAACTGAATAACCCCAAATATGGCGAGAAAACCTGAAAAAGAAGGAAAATGAGAAAATCACACTGTAGGACCCAGAATTATGAAAAAACTTGAAAAACCTGGAAAAGTAAAAATTAACACTGAAGAACCCGGAATATGGTGATGAAACCTAAAATCGAGGAAAATTTAAAACTCAAACTGTAGACTAGGAAATATGGCCAGAAACACTGAAAAATGGAGAAAATGAAAAATTCACACTGTAGGACCCAGAATATGGCGAGAAACCCTGAAATAAGTAGAAAAATAAAAACTCTCACTGAAGGACCTGGAATATGTCGAGAAACCCTGAAAAAGGTGGAAAATGAGAAAATTACATGGTAAGACCCAGAAATGTGAAAAAACTCGGAAAAAGTGGAAAATGTGAAAATCACACTGTAGTACCCAGAATGTGCCTAGAAACACTGAAAAACATGAAAAATTAAAAATACACGCATTAGGACCCAGAATATGTTGAGAAACCCTGAAAAATTAGAAAATTAAAAACCCACACTGAAGGATCCCGAATATGATGAAAAAAACCTGAAAAACGTGGAAATGAGAAAATCACACTGTAGGACCGAGAATATGACGAAAAAACTTGAAAAACGTGGAAAATTAAAAATTCACACTGAAGGACCCGTATATGGCGAGAAAACCTGAAAAAAGTAGAAAATTAAAAATTCACACTGAAGGACCCCGAATATGGGGAGAAAACCTGAAAAAGGTGGAAAATGAGAATAATCACACTGTAGGATCAAGAATTGAGAAAAAACATGAAAAAAGTCAAAAATGAGAAAATCACACTGTAGGATCAAGAATATGCCGAGAAACACTGAAAAACTTGGAAAATTATTAATACACGCTGTAGGACCCAGAATATGGCGAGAAACCCTGAAAAAAGTAGAAATTTAAAAACTCACACTGGAGGATCCCAAATATGGTAAGAAAAACTGAAAAGAGTAGAAAATTAAAAATTCACACTGAAGAACCCCGAATATGGCGAGAAAACCTGAAAAAAGTAGAAAATTAAAAACTTACACTGTCAGACCCAGAATATGGCAAGAAACCCTGAAAAAAGTAGAAAATTAAAAAGTCACAGTGAAGGACCCCAAATAGGGCGAGAAAACCTGAAAAAGGTGGAAAATGAGAAAATCACACTGTAGGACTCAGAATTATGAAAAAACTTGAAAAACGTGGAAAAAGAGAAAATCACACTGCAGGACACAGAATATGCGGAGAAACCCTGAAAAACATGAAAATTAAAAATTCTAACTGTCGGACCCAGATTATGGCGAGAAACCAAAAAACAAGTGGAAAATTAAAATTTCACACTGTATTACCCAGAATATGCCGAGAAATACTGAAAAACGTGGAAAATTAAAATTCACATAGAAGGACCTGGAATATGGCAAGAAAACCTGAAAAAGGTGGAAAATGAGAATAATCACACTGTAGGATCAAGAATTGAGAAAAAACATGAAAAAAGTCAAAAATGAGAAAATCACACTGTAGGATCAAGAATATGCCGAGAAACACTGAAAAACTTGGAAAATTATTAATACACGCTGTAGGACCCAGAATATGGCGAGAAACCCTGAAAAAAGTAGAAAATTAAAAACTCACACTGGAGGATCCCAAATATGGTAAGAAAAACTGAAAAGAGTAGAAAATTAAAAATTCACACTGAAGAACCCCGAATATGGCGAGAAAACCTGAAAAAAGTAGAAAATTAAAAACTTACACTGTCAGACCCAGAATATGGCAAGAAACCCTGAAAAAAGTAGAAAATTAAAAAGTCACAGTGAAGGACCCCAAATATGGCGAGAAAACCTGAAAAAGGTGGAAAATGAGAAAATCACACTGTAGGACTCAGAATTATGAAAAAACTTGAAAAACGTGGAAAAAGAGAAAATCACACTGCAGGACACAGAATATGCGGAGAAACCCTGAAAAACATGAAAATTAAAAATTCTAACTGTCGGACCCAGATTATGGCGAGAAACCAAAAAACAAGTGGAAAATTAAAATTTCACACTGTATTACCCAGAATATGCCGAGAAATACTGAAAAACGTGGAAAATTAAAATTCACATAGAAGGACCTGGAATATGGCAAGAAAACCTGAAAAAGGTGGAAAATGAGCATAATCACACTGTAGGACCCAGAATATGCCAAGAAACCCTGGAAAACGTGGAAAATTAAAAATTCACACTGAAGGACCTTGAATATGGAGAGAAAACCTGAAAAACGAGGAAAATTAAAAACTCACACTGAAGGACCCAGAATATGGCAAGAAAACCTGAGAAACGTGGAAATGAGAAAATCACACTGTAGGACCCAGAATATGGCGGGAAAACCAGAAAAACGTGAAAAATTTAAATTTCATACTGTAGGATGCAGAATATGTTGAGAAACACTGAAAAAAGCAAAAAATTAAAATCTCACACAGAAGGACCCCAAATATGGCGAGAAAATCTGATAAAGGTGGAAAATGAGAAAATCACACTGTAGGACCCAGAATTGCGAAAAAACTTGAAAAACGTCGAAAATGAGAAAATCATACTGTAGGACCCAGCATATGCAGAGAAACCCTGAAAAACGTGCAAAATTAAACATACACGTGGTAGGACCCTGAATATGGCAACAAACCCTGAAAAAGTAGAAAATTAAAAACTCACACTGAAGGACCCAGAATATGGTGAGAAAAACTGAAAAAGGTTGAAAATGAGAAAATCACACTGTAGGACCCAGTATATGACGAAAAAACTTAAAAACGATTAAAATTAAAAATTCACACTGTAGGACCCCAAATATGGCGAGAAAACCTGAAAAAGTTGGAAAATGAGAAAATCACACCTTAGGACACAGAATTGTGAAAAAACTTGAAATAAGGGGAAAATGAGAAAATCACACTGTAGGACCCAGAATATGACCAGAAACCCTGAAAAACATCGAAAATTAAAAATACACGCTGTAGGACCCAGAATATGGCAAGAAACCCTGAAAAAAGTAGATAATTAAAAACTCACACTGAAGGACACAGAATATGGCGAGAAACACTGAAAAATTAGAAAGATAAAAAATCACACTGAAGGACCCTAAATATGGCGAGAAAACCTTAAAAAGTTGTAAAATGAGAAAATCCCACTGTAGGACTCAGAATTACGAAAAAAAACTCGAAAAACGTGGAAAAAGAGAAAATCACTCTGCAGGACCCAGAATATGCCAAGAAACCCTGAATATCGTGAAAATTAAAAATTCACACTGTCGGACACAGGATATGGCGAGAAACCATGAAAAAATTTGAAAATTAAAAGTTCACACTGTATTACCCAGAATATGGAGAGAAATACTGAAACACGTGGAAAATTAAAAATTCACACTGAAGGTCCCGGAATATGGCAAGGAAACCTGAAAAACGTGGAAATGAGAAAATCACACTGCAGAACACAGATAATGCCAAGAAACCCTGAAAAACGTGGATAATTAAAAATTCACACTGAAGGTCCCAGAATATGGCAGGGAAACCTGAAAAACGTGTAAATGAGAAAATCTCAGTGTAGGACCCAGAATATGACGAAAAAAACCTGAAAAACGTGGAAAATTAAAAATTCACACAGAAGGACCTACAATATGGTGAGAAAACCTGAAAAACAAGGAAAATTTAAAAATCACAATGAAGGACCCAGAATATGGAGAGAAAACCTGAAAAAACTAGAAAATTGAATATTCACACTGAAGGACCCCGAATATGGCAAGAAAACCTGAAAAAGGTGGAAAATGAGAAAATCACACTGCAGGACCCAGAATATGCCCAGAAACCATGAAAAATGTGGAAAATTAAAAATTCACACTGTAGGAACCATAATATGGCGAGAAAAACTGAAAAACGTGGAAAATTAAAAATTCACACTGAAGGAAAACCTGAAAAACGAGGAAAATTCAAAACACACACTGTAGGAAACAGAATATGGCGAGAAAACCTGAAAAAGGTGGAAAATGAGAAAATCACACTGTAGGACGCAGAATATGAAGAAAAAACTTGAAAAACGTGGAAAATTGAAAATACACGATTTAGGACACAGAATATGTCGAGAAACCCTGAAAAATTAGAAAATTAAATCCTCACACTTAGGGACCCCAAATATGGCGAGAGAACCTGAAAAAAGTAGAAAATTAAAAATTCACACTGAAGGACCCAGAATTGCGAAAAAACTTGAAAAACGTGGAAAATGAGAAAATCACACTGTAGGACCAAGAATATGCCGAGAAACCCTGAAAACATGGAAAATTAAAAATACACGCTGTAGGACCCAGAATATGGCGAGAAACCCTGAAAAAAGTAGAAAATTACAAATTCACACTGAAGGACCCCAAATATGGCTAGAAAACCTGAAAAAGTTGGAAAATGAGAAAATCACACTGCAGGACCCAGAATATGCCGAGAAACTCTGAAAAACGTAAAAATTAAAAATTCACACTCTTGGACACAGAATATGGCGAGAAATACTGAAAATCGTGGAAATGAGAAAATCACACTGTAGGACCCAGAATATGACGGAAAAACCTGAAAATGGTGGAAAATGAGAATAATCACACTGTAGGACCCAGATTTGGAAAAAAAAATTGAAAAACGTCGAAAATGAGAAAATAACTCTGTAGGACCCAGAATATGTCGAGAAACCCTGAAAAACGTGAAAATTAAAAATTCACACTCTCGGGCACAGAATATGGCGAGAAATACTGAAAAACATGGAAAATTAAAAATTCACACCGAAGGACCTGGAATATGTCAACAAAACCTGAAAACGTGGAAATGAGAAAATCACACTGTAGGACCCAGAATATGTCGAGAAACCCTGAAAACGTGGAAAATTAAAAATACACGCTGTAGGACACAGAATATGGTGAGAAACCCTGAAAAAAGAAGAAAATTAAAACCTCACACTGAAGGACCCCAAATATGGCGATTAAACCTGAAAAAGGTGGAAAATGAGAAAATCACACTGTAGGACCCAGAATTATGAAAAAACTTGAAAAACGTGGAAAATGTGAAAATCACACTGTAGGACAGAGAATATGCGGAGAAACCCTGAAAACGTGGAAAATTAAAAATACACGCTGTAGAACCCAGAATATGGCGAGAAAACCTGAGAAAAGTAGAAAATTACATACTCACACTGAAGGACTCCAAATTTGGTAGAAAACCTGATAAAGGTGGAAAATGAGAAAATCACACTGTAGCACCCAGAATTAAAAAAAAAAAAAAAACGTGAAAAACGTGGAAAATGAGAAAATCACACTGCAGAACACAGATAATGCTGAGAAACCCTGAAAAACGTGGAAATGAGAAAATCACACTGTAGGACCCAGAATTGGAAAAAAACTTGAAAAACTTGTAAAATGAGAAAATCACACTGTAGGTCCCAGAATATGGCGAGAAACCCCGAAAAACATGCAAAATTAAATATAAACGCTGTAGGACCCAGAATAAGGCAAGAAACCCTGTAAAAAGTAGATAATTAAAAACTCACACTGAAAGACCTGGAATATGGCGACAAAACCAGAAAAACATGGAAAATTAATAACTCACACTCAAGGATTTGGAATATAGGGAGAAAACCTTAAAAATGTGGAAAATTATCAACTCACTCAGAAAGACCTGGAATATGGCCAGAAAACCTGAAAAACGTGGAAGGACATAGAATATGGCGAGAAATCTTGAAAAAGGTAGAAAATTAAAAATTCACACTGTAGGACCCAAAATATGTTGAGAAACCCTGAAAAACGTGGAAAATTAAAAACTCACACTGAAGGACTTGGAATATGATGAAAAACCCTGAAAAAAGTGGAAAATTAAAAATTCCCACTTAAGGACATAGAATATGGCAAGAAACCCTGAAAAAGTGGAAAAACAGAAATTCCCACTGTAGGACCCAAAATTGCGAAAATAACTTGAAAAGGGGGGAAAATGAGAAAAACATACTGTAAGACCCAGAATATGCGAGAAAACCCTGAAAAACGTGAAAAGTAAAAATTCACAAGGTCAGACCTAGAACATGAAGAGAAACCATGAAAAAAGTGGAAAATTAAAAATTCACACTGTGTTACCCAGAATATGGGGAGAAACACTGAAAAATGTGGAAAATTAAAAATTTACACTGAAGGACCTGGAATATGGCACAAAAACCTGAAAAACTTGGAAATGAGAAAATCACACTGTAGGACCCAGAATATGATGAAAACACCTGAAAAACATGGAAAATTAAAAATTCACACTGAAGGACCCGGAATATGGCTACAAAACCAGAAAAAATAAAAATTCACACTGAAGGACCCAGAATATGGCGAGATAACCTGAAAAAAGTAGAAAATTAAAAATTCACACTGAAAGACCCCGAATATGGCGAGAAAACCTGAAAGGTGGAAAATGAGAATAATCACACTGTAGGACCCAGAATTGGGAAAAAACATGAAAAATATCGAAAATGAGAAAATCACACTGTAGGACCCAGAATATGCCGAGAAACCATGAAAAACGTGGAAAATTAAAAACACACACTATAGGACCCAGAATATGGCCAGAAACCCTGAAAAAGTACAAAATTAAAAACTCACACTGAAGGACCCCAAATATTGCGATTAAACCTGAAAAAAGTGGAAAATGAGAAAATCACACTGTATTACCCAGAATATGGCAAGAAATACTGAAAAACCTGGAAAATTAAAAATTCACACTGAAGGACGTGGAATATGGCTAGAAAACCTGAAAAACATGGAAATGAGAAAATCACACTGTAAGACCCAGAATATAACGAAAAAACCTGAAAAACGTGGAAAATAAAAAATTCACACTGAAGGACCCGGAATATGTCGAGAAACCCTGAAAAACGTGAAAATTAAAAATTCACACTGAAGGACCCAGAATATGTCGAGAAAACCTGAAAAACGAGGAAAATTAAAACCTCACACTGAAGGATCCCGAATATGGCGAGAAAACCTGAAAAAGTTTAAAAATGATAATAATCACACTGTAGGACCCAGAATTGCGAAAAAATTTGTAAAAAGTCCTAAATGAGAAAATCACACTGTAGGACCCAGAATATGGCGAGAAACCCTGAAAAAAGTAGAAAATTAAAAACTCCCACTGAAGGACGCCGAATATGGAGAGAAAACCTGAAAAAGGTGGAAAATGAGATAATCACAGTGTAGAACCAAGAATATGCCACGAAACCCTGAAAAACGTGGAAAATTAAAAATATACACAATAGGACCCAGAATATGGCAAGAAAACCTGAAAAAATTAGAAAATTAAAAACTCACACTGAAGGACCCAAAATATGGCGAGGAACCCTGAAAGGTGGAAAATGAGAAATCACAGTGATTAACGAAAAAACTTGAAAAACGTCGAAAATGAGAAAATCACAGTGGAGGACCCAGAATATGCCTAGAAACACTGAATACATGAAAATTAAAAATTCACACTGTATTTCCCAGAATATGGCAAGAAATACTAAAAAACGTGGAAAAGTAAAAATTCACACTGAAGGACCTGGAATATGGCAAGAAAACCAGAAAAACAAGGAACATTAAAAATTCACACTGAAGGACCCAGAATATGGCGAAAAACCCTGAAAAATGTAGAAAATTAAAAGCTCACACTGAAGGACCCCAAATATGGCGAAAAAAACCTGAAAAAGGTGGAAAATGAGAAAACCACACTGTAGGTCCTAGAATTACGAAAAAACTTGAAAAACTAGGAAATTAGAAACTCACACTGAAGGACCCCGAATATGGCGAGAAAACCTGAAAAAAGGTGGAAAATGAGAAAATCACACTGTAGGACCCAGAATTGCGAAAAAACTTGAAAACCGTCGAAAATAAAAAAAAAAAAAATCACACTGTAGGACCCAGAATATGCGGAGAAACCCTTGAAAAACGTGGAAAAATAAAATACACGCTGTAGGAACCAGAATATATTGAGAAACCCTGAAAAAGTAGAAAATCAAAAACTCACACTGAAGGACCCCAAATACGGGGAGAAATCCTGAAAAACGTGGAAATGAGAAAATCACACTCTAGGACCAAGAATATGACGAAAAAATCTGAAAAACCAGGAAAATTAAAAATTCACACTGAAGGACCGGGAATATGGCAAGAAAACCTGAAAAACGAGGAAAATTAAAAACACAAACTGAAGGACCGGGAATATGGCGAGAAAACATGAAAAACATGGAAAATTAAATATTCACACTGAAGGACCCAGAATATGCTGAGAAAACCTGAAAAAGTTGGATAATGAGCATTTCACAGTGTAGGACACAGAACATGACGAAAAAAAACTTAAAAACGTTTAAAATTAAAAATTCACACTATAGGACCAGAATATGGCGAGAAACCCAGAGAAACGTGGAAAATTTAAAAATCACACTGTAGGACACAGAATATGGCGATTAACCCTGTAAAAAGTAGAATATTAAAAACTCACACTGAAGTACCCCGAAAATGGCAAGAAAACCTGAAAAAGGTGGAAAATGAGAAAATCACACTGTAGGATCCAGAATTGCGAAACAAAAAACTTGAAAAATGTCAAAAATGAGAAAATCACACTGTAGGACCCAGAATAGGCCGAGTAACCCTGAAAAACGTGGAAAATTAAAAATACACGCTGTAGGACCCAGAATATGGCAAGAAACCCTGAAAGAATTAGAAAATTAAAAACTCACACTGAAGGACCCGGAATATGGCGAGAAAACCTGAAAAAGGTGGAAAATGAGAAAATCACACTGTAGGACCAGAATTGCAAAACAAAAAACTTGAAAAATATCAAAAATGAGAAAATCACACTGTAGGACCCAGAATATGCCGAGAAACCCTGAAAACGTGGAAAATTAAAAATATACGCTGGGGGAACCAGATTATGGCGAGAAACCATGAAAAAATTGGACAATGAAAATTCTCACTGTATTACCCAGAATATGGCAATCAACCCTGAAAAAAGTAGATAACTATAAACTCACACTGATGGACCCGGAATATGGCGAGAAAACCTGAAAAAGGTGGAAAATGAGAAAATCACACTGTAGGACCAGAATTGCAAAACAAAAAACTTGAAAAATGTCAAAAATGAGAAAATCACACTGTAGGACCCAGAATAGGCCGAGTAACCCTGAAAAACGTGGAAAATTAAAAATACACGCTGTAGGACCCAGAATATGGCAAGAAACCCTGAAAGAATTAGAAAATTAAAAACTCACACTGAAGGACCCGGAATATGGCGAGAAAACCTGAAAAAGGTGGAAAATGAGAAAATCACACTGTAGGACCCAGAATTACGAAAAAACTTTAAAAACGTGGAAAATGAGAAAATCACTCTTCAGGACCCAAAATATGCCAAGAAACCGTGAAAAACGTGAAAATTAAAAATTCACACTGTCAGACCCACATTATGGCGAGAAACCTTGAAAAAATTGGACAATAAAAATTCAAACTGTATTACCCAGAATACGGCCAGCAACCCTGAAAAAAGTAGATAACTATAAACTCACACTGATGGACGAGGATATGGCTAGAAAACATGAAAAAGGTGGAAAATGAGAAAATCACACTGCAGGACCCAGAATATGCTGAGAATCCCTGAAAATCGTGGAAAATTAAAAATTCACACTGAAGGACCCGGAATTTGGCGAGAAAACCTGAAAAACGAGGAAAATTAAAAATTCACACTGTATTACCCAAAATATGGGGAGAAATACTGAAAAACGTGGAAAATTAAAAATTCACACTGCAGGACCTGGAATGTGGCAAGAAATCCTGAAAAACTTGGAAACGAGAATATCACACTGTAGGACCCAGAATATGATGAAAAAACCTGGAAAACGTGGAAAATTAAAAATTCACACTGAAGGAATCAGAATATGGCGAGAAAACCTGAAAAAACGAGGAAAATTAAAAACTCACACTGTAGGACCTAGATTATGGCGAGATAACCTGAAAAAGGTGGAAAATGAGAAAATCACATGTAGGACCCAGAATTGTGAGAAAACCTGAAAAAGGTTGAAAACGAGAAAATAACACTGCAGGAGCCAGAATATGCTGAGAAAACCTGAAAAACATTGAAAATTAAATATTCACACTATAGGACCCTGAATATGGCGAGAAACACTGAAAAAGGAAAAAAACGAGAAAATCACACTGTAATAATCAGAATATGACGAAATAACTTAAAAAACGTGGAAAATTTAAAATTCACACTGTAGTACCCAGAATATGGCAAGAAAACCTTAAAAACTAGAAATTAAAAAACTCACACTGAAGGACCCCAAATATGGCGAGAAAACCTGAAAAACATGGAAATGAAAAAATCACACTGTAGAACCAGATTATGACGAAGAAACCTGAAAAATGTGGAAAAATAAAAATTCACACTCAAGGACCCGGATATAGCGAGCAAAACTGAAAAATGAGGAAAATTAAAATCTCACACTGAAGGACCCAGAATATGGCAAGAAAACCTGTAAAACCTAGAAAATTAAATATTCACACTGGAGGACACAGAATATTTTGAGAAACTGTAAAATCTTGAAAATTAAAAATTCACTCTAAAGGACCAGAATATGGCAAGAAACCTTGAAAAACGTGGAAAATTAAAAATTCACACTGAAGAACCTGGAATATGGCAAGAAAATAAGAAAAACGTGGAAATGAGAAAATCACACTGTATGACCTTGAATATGGCGAGAAAACCTGAAAAACGAGGAAAATTAAAAACTCACACTGAAGGACCCAGAATATGGCGAGAAAACCTGAAAAACATGGAAAATTAAATATTCACAAAGTAGAACCCAGGATAGGGAGAGAAACACTGAAAAAAGTGGAAAATTAAAAATTCACACTCTAGGAACAGAATATGGCAAGAAAACTTGAAAAACGTGGAAAATCGAAAATTCACACTGTAGGACTCAGAATATGCCGAGAAGACCTGAAAAAGTTGGAAAATGAGAAAATCACACTGAAGGACCCAGAATATGACGAAAAAAACTTAAAAAGGTTTAAAATTAAAAATTCATACTGTAGGACACAGAACATGGCAAGAAAACCTGAAAAACGTGAAAAATTTAAAATTCACACTGTAGGATGCAGAATATGGCGAGAAACACTGAAAAAAGTAAAAAATTTAAATCTCACACTGAAGGACCCTGAATATGTCGAGAAAACCTGAAAAAGGTGGAAAATGAGAAAATCACACTATAGGACCCAGAATTGCGAAAAAAAATTGAAAAACGTCGAAAATGAGAAAATCACACTGTAGGACCCAGAATATGCCGAGAAACCCTGAAAAATGTGCCAAATTAAACATACACGCTGTAGGACCCAGAATATGGCAACAAACCATGAAAAAACTAAAAAACTAAAAACTCACACTGAAGGACCACGAATATGGTGAGAAAACATGAAAAAGGTGGTTAATGACAAAATCAACTGTAGGACCCAGAATATGATGAAAAAAACTTAAAAACGATTAAAATTAAAAATTCACACTGTAGGACCCCGAATATGGTGAGAAAATCTGAAAATGTTTAAAAATGAGAAAAATACACTGTAGGACCCAGAATATGCTGAGAAACCCAGAAAAACGAGGAAAAATAAAAATATGCTTTGAAGGAGCCAGATTATGACAGGAAACCCTGAAAAAAGTAGAAAATTAAAAACTTACACGGAAGGACCCTGAATATGGCAAGAATACCTGAAAAAGGTGGAAATAGAGAATAATCACACTGTAGGACACAGAATTGCGAAAAAACATGAAAAACGTAGAAAATGAGAAAATCACACTGTAGGACCCAGAATTACGAAAAAATTTATAAAACGTGGAAAATGAGAAAATCACACTGCAGGACCTAGAATATGCTGAGTAACCCTGAAAAACATGAAAATTAAAAATTCACACTGTCGGACACAGAATATGGCGAGAAACCATGAAAAAAGTGGAAAATTAAAAATTCACACTGTATTACCCAGAATATGGCGAGAAATACTGAAAAACATGGAAAATTAAAAATTCACCCTGAAGGACCTGGAATATGGCAAGAAAACCTGAAAAACGAGAAAATGAGAAAAATCACACTGTAGTACCCAGAATATGACGAAAAAACCTGAAAAACGTGTAAAATTAAAAACTCACACTGAATGACCCAGAATATGGCAAGAAAACCTGAAAAAAGTAAAAAACTAAAAATTCACACTGAAAGACCCCGAATATGGCGAGAAAACCTGAAAAAGGTGGAAAATGAGAATAAATGACTGTAGGACCCAGAATTGCGAAAAAACTTGAAAAACTTCGAAAATGAGAAAATCACACTTTAGGACCCAGAATATGCCGAGAAACCCTGAAAAACGTGGAAAATTGAAAATACGCGCTGTTGGACCCAGAATATGGTGAGAAACCGGAAAAACGTGGTAAATTAAAAATACACTCTGTTGGACCCAGAATATGGCAAGAAACCCTGCAAAAGGTGAAAAATGAGAAAATCACACTGTAAGACCCAGAATTACGAAAAAACCTGAAAAACTTGGAAAATGAGAAAATCACACTGCAGGAAACAGAATATGCTGAGAAACCCTGAAAAACGTGGAAAATTAAAAATTCACACTGAAGGACCCGGAATATAGCGAGAAAACCTGAAAAAGGTGGAAAATGAGAAAATCACATGTAGAACCCAGAATAGCGAAAAAAATTGAAAAAGGTGAAAAATGAGAAAATCACACTGCAGGACCCAGAATATGCTGAGAAACCCTGATAATCATGGAAAATTAAATGTTCACACTGTAGGACCCAGAATATGCCTAGAAACCCTTGAAAAACTTGGAAAAATAAAATACACGCTGTAGGAACCAGAATATATTGAGAAACCCTGAAAAAGTAGGAAATCAAAAACTCACACTGAAGGACCCCGAATATGGGGAGAAATCCTAAAAAACGTGGAAATGAGAAAATCACACTCTAGGACCCAGAATATGACGAAAAAACCTGAAAAACATGGAAAATTAAAAATTCACACTGAAGGTCCGGGAATATGGTGAGAAAACCTGAAAAACGAGGAAAATTAAAAACACAAACTGAAGGACCCAGAATATGGCGAGAAAACATGAAAAACATGGAAAATTAAATATTCACACTGTAGGACCCAGAATATGGCGAGAAACACTGAAAAAGGAGGAAAATGAGAAAATCACACTATAGGACCAAAATATGGCAAGAAACCTTGAAAAACGTGGAAAATTAAAAATTCACAATGTAGGACCCAGAATATGCTGAGAAAATCTGAAAAAGTTGGATAATGAGAATATCAAACTGTAGGACCCAGAACATGACGAAAAAAACTTAAAAACGTTTAAAATTAAAAAATCAAACTGTAGGACCTGAATATGGCGAGAAACCCTGAGAATCGTGGAAAATTTAAAAATCACACTGTAGGACGCAGAATATGGCCATTAACCCTGTAAAAAGTGGAATATCAAAAACTCACACTGAAGTACCCCGAAATTGGCAAGAAAACCTGAAAAAGGTGGAAAATGAAAAAAATCACACTGTAGGACCCAAAATATGCTGAGTAACCCTGAAAAACTTGGAAAATTAAAAATACACGCTCTAGGACCCAGAATATGGCAAAAAACCCTGAAAGAATTAGAAAATTAAAAACTCACACTGAAGGAACCGGAATATGGCAAGAAAACCTGAAAAAGTGGAAAGTCTCTCTCTGTCTCTCTCTCTATGTCTCTCTCTGTCTCTCTCTTTCTCTATCTCTGTCTCTCTCTATTTCTCTCTGTCTCTATCTGTCTCTCTCTCTGTCTCTCTCTGTCTCTCTCTCTCTGTCTCTCTCTTTCCCTCTCTCTGTCTCTCTCTGTCTCTATCTCTGTCTCTCTCTGTCTCTCTCTGTCACTCTGTCTCTCTCTGTCTCTCTCTGTCCCTCTCTGTCTCTCTCTGTGTCTTTCTTTGTCTCTCTCTGTCTCTCCCTGTCTCTCTCTGTCTCTCTCTTTATGTCTCTCTCTGTCTCTCTCTTTCTCTCTCTCTGTATCTCTCTGTCTCTCTTTGTCTCTCTCTGTGTCTTTCTTTGTCTCTCTCTGTCTCTCTTTGTCTCTCTCTGTAACTCTCTCTATGTCTCTCTCTGTCTCTCTCTTTCTCTATCTCTGTCTCTCTCTGTTTCTCTCTGTCTCTATCTCTCTGTGTGTCTCTTTCTTTCCTTCTCTCTGTCTCTATCTCTTTCTCTCTATGTCTCTCTCTGTCACTCTGTCTCTCTCTGTCTCTCTCTGTCTCTCTCTGTCTATCTGTCTCTCTCTGTCTCTCTCTGTCTCTCTGTCTCTCTCTGTCTCTCTCTGTGTCTTTCTTTGTCTCTCTCTGTCTCTCTGTCTCTCTCTGTCTCTCTCTGTGTCTCTCTCTATCTCTCTCTCTGTCTCTCTCTGTCTCTCTCTGTCTCTCTCAATGTATCTCTCTCTCTATGTCTTTCTTTGTCTCTCTCTGTCTCTCTCTGTCTCTCTGAGTGTCTCTCTCTGTCTCTCTCTCTATCTCTGTCTCTCTCTGTCTTTCTCACTCTGTCTATGTCTCTCTCTGACTCTCTCTGTCTCTCTCTTTCTCTCTGTCTCTCTCTGTCTCTATCTCTGTCTCTCTCTGTCCTTCTGACTCTTTCTGTCTCTCTCTCTGTCTCTCTCCTTCTCTCTCTCTGTCTCTCTCTTTCCCTCTCTCTGTCTCTCTCTGTCTCTATCTCTGTCTCTCTCTGTCTCTCTCTGTAACTCTGTCTCTCTCTGTCTCTCTCTGTCTCTCTCTGTCTATCTGTCACTCTCTGTCTCTATCTCTGTATCTCTCTGTCTCTGTCTTTCTCTGTGTCTTTCTTTGTCTCGCTCTGTCTCTCTCTGTCTCTCTCTGTCTCTCTCTCTATGTCTCTCTTTGTCTCTCTCTTTCTCTATCTCTGTCTCTCTCTGTTTCTCTCTGTCTCTATCTGTCTCTCTCTCTGTCTCTCTCTGTCTCTCTCTGTCTCTCTCTGTCTCTCTCTTTCCCTCTCTCTGTCTCTCTCTGTCTCTATCTCTGTCTCTCTCTGTCTCTCTCTGTCACTCTGTCTCTCTCTGTCTCTCACTGTCTCTATCTGTCTCTCTCTGTCTATCTGACTCTCTCTGTCTCTCTCTGTCTCTCTCTCTTTCTCTGTCTCTGTCTCTCTCTGTCTCTCTCTGTCACTCTGTCTCTCTCTGTTTCTCTCTGTCTCTATCTGTCTCTCTGTCTCTATCTGTCTCTCTCTGTCTCTCTCTGTCCCTCACTCTGTATCTCTCTGTCTCTATCTCTGTCTCTCTCTGTCTCTCTCTGTCACTCTGTCCCTCTCTGTCTCTCTCTGTGTCTCTCTCTATCTCTCTCTCTCTCTGTCTCTCTCTGTCTCTCTCTGTCTAACTCTATCTGTCTCTGTCTCTCTCTGTCTCCATCTGTCACTCTGTCGGTCTCTCTCTGTCTCTCTCTGTCCCTTCTGTCTCTATCTCTGTATCTCTCTGTCTCTCTCTCTGTCTCTCTGTCTCTCTCTGTGTCTCTGTCTCTCTCTGTCTCTCTCTGTCTCTCTCAATGTATCTCTCTGTCTCACTATGTCTCTCTCTGTGTCTTTCTTTGTCTCTCTCTGTCTCTTTCTGTCTCTCTCTGTGTCTCTCTCTGTCTCTCTCTCTCTATCTCTGTCTCTCTCTGTCTTTCTCACTCTGTCTCTGTCTCTCTCTGTCCCTCTCTCTGTCTCTCTCTGTCTCTATCTCTGTCTCTCTCTGACTCTCTCTGTCTCTCTCTTTCTCTGTGTCTCTCTCTCTTTATCTCTCTGTCTCTCTCTGTCTCTCTCTGTCTCTCTCTCTCTGTGTCTCTCTCTGTCTTTCTCTGTCTCTATCTCTGTCTCTCTCTGTCTTTCTCTGGGTCTTCCTTTGTCTCTCTCTGTCTGTCTCTGTCTCACTCTCTGTCTTTCTCTGTCTCTCTCTGTGTCTCTCTCTGTCTTTCTCTGTCTCTATCTCTATCTCTCTCTGTCTCTCTCTGTCCTTCTGACTCTTTCTGTCTCTCTCTGTCTCTCTCTCTGTGTCTCTCTGTGTCTCTCTGTCTCTCTCTATGTCTTTCATTGTCTCTCTCTGTCTCTCTCTGTCTATCTCTCTGTCTCTCTCTGTCTCTCTCTGTCTCTATCTCTGTCTCTCTCTGTCTCTCTCTGTCTCTCTATGTCTCTCTTAATGTATCTCTCTGTCTCTCTATGTCTCTCTCTGTGTCTTTCTTTGTCTCTCTCTGTCTCTCTCTCTCTCTGTGTCTCACTCTGTCTCTCTCTGTCTCACTCTCTGTCTCTGTCTCTGTCTCTCTCTCTGTCTCTCTCTGTCTCTCTCTCTAAATCTGTCTCTCTCTGTATTTCTCACTCTGTCTCTGTCTCTCTCTGTCCCTCTCTCTGTCTCTCTCTGTCTCTATCTCTGTCTCTCTCTGACTCTCTCTGTCTCTCTCTTTCTCTCTGTCTCTCTCTGTCTCTCTTTGTCTCTCTCTCTGTATCTCTCTGTGTCTCTCTGTGTCTCTCTGTGTCTCTCTCTGTGTCTCTCTGTGTCTCTCTCTGTCTCTCTCTGTGTCTCTCTGTGTCTCTCTGTGTCTCTCTGTCTCTCTCTGTGTCTCTCTCTGTCTCTCTCTGTCTATCTCTGTCTCTCTCTGTCTCTCTCAATGTATCTCTCTGTCTCTCAATGTCTCTCTCTGTGTCTTTCTTTGTCTCTCTCAGTCTCTCTCTCTCTCTCTGTCTCACTCTGTCTCTCTCTCTGTCTCTCTTTGTCTCTCTCTCTCTGTATCTCTCTGTCTCTCTCTGTCTCTCTCTGTCTCTCTCTCTGTGTCTCTCTCTGTCTTTCTTTTTCTCTATCTATATCGCTCTCTGTCTCTCTCTGTGTCTTTTTTTGTCTCTCTCTGTCTCTCTCTGTCTCTCTCTGTCTCTCTTAGTCTCTCTCTGTGTCTTTCATTGTCTCTCTCTGTCTCTCTCTGTCTTTCGGTGTCTCTCTCTCTGTCTCTCTCTGTCTCACTCTCTGTCTCTCTCTGTCTCTATCTCTGTCTCTCTCTGTCTCTCTCTGTCTGTCTCTGTCTGTCTATGTCTATCTCTGTCTCTCTCTGTGTCTCTCTGTATCTCTCTCTGTGTCTCTCTGTGTCTCTCTGTCTCTCTCTGTGTCTCTCTCTGTCTCTCTCTGTCTCTATCTCTGTCTCTCTCTGTCTCTCTCAATGTATCTCTCTGTCTCTCTATGTCTCTCTCTGTGTCTTTCTTTGTCTCTCTCTGTCTCTCTCTTTCTGTGTCTCACTCTGTCTCTTTCTGTCTCTCTCTCTGTCTCTGTCTCTGTCTCTCTCTCTGTCTCTCTCTGTCTCTCTCTCTAACTCTGTCTCTCTCTGTATTTCTCACTCTGTCTCTGTCTCTCTCTGTCCCTCTCTCTGTCTCTCTCTGTCTCTATCTCTGTCTCTCTCTGACTCTCTCTGTCTCTCTCTTTCTCTCTGTCTCTCTCTGTCTCTCTTTGTCTCTCTGTCTGTATCTCTCTGTCTCTCTCTGTCTCTCTCTCTCAGTGTCTCCCTCTGTCTTTCTTTGTCTCTATGTCTGACTCTCTCTGTCTCTCTTGTGTCTTTCATTGTCTCTTCTATGTCTCTCTCTGTCTCTCTCTCTGTCTCCCTCAGTCTCTCTCTGTGTCTCTCTCTGTCTTTCTCTGTCTCTATCTCTGTCTCTCTGTCTCTCTCTGTCTCTCTCTGTCCTTCTGTATCTTTCTGTCTCTCTCTGTCTCTCTCTCTGTATCTCTCTGTCTCTCTCTGTCTCTCTCTGTGTCTTTCTTTGTCTCTCTCTGTCTCTCTCTGTCTCTTTGTGTCTCTCTCTATCTCTCTCTGTCTCTCTCTGTCTCTATCTCTGTCTCTCTCTGTCTCTCTCTGTCTGTCTCTGTCTCTCTGTGTCTCTCTCTCTGTCTCTCTCTGTGTCTCTCTCTGTGTGTCTCTGTCTCTCTCTGTTTCTCTCTCTGTCTCTCTCTGTCTCTAACTCTGTCTCTCTCTGTCTCTCTGACTCTCTCTGTATCTCTCTGTCTCTCTCTGTCTCTCTCTGTGTTTTTCTTTGTCTCTCTCTGTCTCTCTCTGTCTCTCTCTCTGTCTCTCTCTGTCTCTCTCTGTCTCTCTCTGTCTCTCTGTGTTTTTCTTTGTCTCTCTCTGTCTCTCTCTGTGTCTCTTTCTGTCTCACTCTGTCTCTCTCTGTCTCTCTCTGTCTCTCTCTGTCTCTCTCTCTGTCTCTCTCTGTCTCTCTCTCTCTTTCTCACTCTGTGTATCTCTGTCTCTCTCTGTGTCTCTCTCTGTCTCACTCTGTCTTTCTCTGTCTCTCTCTGTCTCTCTCTCTGTCTCTCTGTCTCTCTTTGTCTCTCTCTGTCTCTATCTCTGTCTCTCTCTGTCTCTCTCTGTCTCTCTCTGTCTGTCTCTGTCTCTCTGTGTGTCTCTCTCTGTGTCTCTCTGTGTCTCTCTCTGTGTCTCTCTCTGTCTCTCTGTCTCTCTCAATGTATCTCTCTGTCTCTCTATGTCTCTCTCTGTCTTTCTTTGTCTCTCTCTGTCTCTCTCTGTCTCTCTCTGTCTCTCTGTGACTTTCAGTGGCCCCACACAGCCTCACATATACTTCTAAAAATTTAAAGAAGGGTGTGGCCACTCTAAAAGCTCAACAATTAACAGCATTGTCTCCTCTTCCAGAGTACCTGGGATCAACTACCAGCAACTATATGGTGGCCCATCTCCAGTTCCAGGGGATCAGACAGACAGACATACAGACAGTGATAAAAATGGCAGGCCTGCCTGGTCTTTCTTTCTTTCTTATCCTTTTTAAAAAATGTTTATTTATATATTTATTTATGTATTTATTAGATATAAGTACACTGTAGCTGTCTTCAGACACTCCAGAAGAGGGTGTCAGATTCTGGAGAATCTAAATCCCTCTTATGGTCTGCATATGATGTACATAAACACAGCCTCACATATACTTCTAAAAATTAAAAGATGTGTGGGGCCACTGAGAGGGCTCAACAATTAACAGCATTGTCTCCTCT
Source organism: Mus caroli (assembly GCF_978045245.1). Taxonomy (NCBI): domain Eukaryota; kingdom Metazoa; phylum Chordata; class Mammalia; order Rodentia; family Muridae; genus Mus; species Mus caroli. Next base: position 32,040 of record NW_028227511.1, on the reverse strand, counting down.
TTCAGAGAACCTGGGATCAACTACCAGCAACTTTATGGTAGCCCATCTCCAGTTCCAGGGGATCAGACAGACAGACAAACAGACAGACAGAGATAAGGATGGCAGGCCTGCCTGGTCTTACTTTCTATCTTATCCTTTTTAAAAAATGTTTATTTATTTATTTACTTATGTATTTATTATATATAAGTACACTGTAGCTGTCTTCAGACACTCCAGTAGAGGGTGTCAGATTCTGGAGAATCTAAATCCTCTTATAATCTGAATATGATGTACATAAACACAGCCTCACTTATACTTCTAAATATTTAAAGAAGTGTGGGGCCATTGAAAGGGCTCAACAATTAACAGCATTGTCTCCTCTTCCAGAGTACATGGGATCAACTACCAGCAACTATATGGTGGCCCATCTCCAGTTCCAGGGGATCAGACAGACAGACATACAGAGAGTGATAAGGATGGCAGGCCTGCCTGGTCTTTCTTTCTTTCTTATCCTTTTTAAAAAAATGTTTATTTATATATTTATTTATGTATTTATTTGATATAAGTACACTGTAGCTGTCTTCAGACACTCCAGAAGAGGGTGTCAGATTCTGGAGAATCTAAATCCCTCTTATGGACTGCATATGATGTACATAAACACAGCCTCACATATACTTCTAAAAATTTAAAGATGTGTGGGGCCACTGAGAGGGCTCAACAATTAACAGCATTGTCTTCTCTTTCAGGGAACCTGGGATAAACTACCAGCACCTTATGGTGGCCCATCTCCAGTTCCAAGGGATCAGACAGACAGACAGACAGAGAGACAGAGATAAGGATGGCAGGCCTGAGTGGTCTTTCTTTATTTCTTATACTTTTTAAAAAATGTTTATTTATTTATTTATTTATTTATTTATTAGATATAAGTACACTGTAGCCGTTTTCAGACACTCCAGAAGATGGTGTCAGATTCTGGAGAATCTAAATCCCTCTTATGGTCTGAATATGATGTACATAAACACAGCCTCACATATACTTCTAAAAATTAAAAATGGGTGGGGCCACTGAAAGGGCTCAACAATTAACAGCATTGTCTCCTCTTCCAGAGAACCTCGGATCAACTACCAGCACCTACAAGGTGGCCCATCTCCAGTTCCAGGGGATCAGACAGACAGACAGACAGGCAGAGATAAACATGGCAGGCCTGCCTGGTCTTTCTTTCTTTCTTATCCTTTTTAAAAAATATTTATTTATTTATTTATTTATTTATTTATTTATTTATTTATGTATTTCTTAGATATAAGTACACTGTAGCTTTCTTTAGACACTCCAGAGGAGGGTGTCAGATTCTGGAGAATGTAAATCCCTCTTATGGTCTGCATATGATGTACATAAACACAGCCTCACATATACTGAGCTGAGGTGTCACAGGCCAACTGCTTGAATTTCTGAGTACCACCTAGATAGAGAAAAGCTATGCTGTGGTTGCTTAATTTATGTATTTTATTATTTCTATTTGTTGTTTTGTTTTGTTTTATTTGTTTTTAGAGAAGTCCTCTGTCTGTAGCTCTGGCTGACCCAGGACTGCCTACTTGTGTTAATTAGGGTTTCACAGCTGAGAACAGACACCAAGAGCAAGGTAAGGCTTAGAAAACCCTACATTCAGTGGTGGCTCAAGCTCTTAATGAGAGCACTCTGTAGGCAGAGGCAGTCAGTTTCTGAGTTCGAGGCCACCCTGGTGAAAGACAGGGCTAGGGTAGGGGCTAGGGTGAGGAAAGGAAGAAAGGAAAGAAGGAAAGAAAGAAAGGAAAGAAGAAAAGAAAGAAAGAAAAAGTTTTTATAAAAGTTTTATAAAAAGTGTTAAAGTTTTTAAAAATTAAAAAAAAAAATACCAGATCACCATCACACAGCATTGGCTGTCTTCAGGTGTATCCTTTCAGCCTCCAAAACAAAAAACAATGGCTGGCTGTCTTCAGGTGTATCCTATTCTCGTGTCTTATTTCCAACCTTAGAGCTGGGCTGAGATGCCTCATTATGTAATTGCAAACCTTCCTTGGTTTGTCCATTCCATTTCTAAGACTAACAGGCCTTTTTCTATTTATTGAATATGCTCATGACTGTCCTTTAGATATAGTAAATAAAACTGTTGCTTATAAAACTTGTTTTCTAGGAATTTTTAAAGGGCAATGGCAGAGTTTATTTATAAAAAAATATTTTGCATTTATTTATTTGTGTGAGTGATGAAGCTCAGGTCTTCAAACTTGTCAGGAGGTATGATTACCTCCCCTCTCTCTCAACCCCTCTCTCTCCTCTCTCAATGATTGTGTAAGAATGTTTTGCATGTGTATGCTGTGCCCACAGACTCCAGAACAGAGTATTAGATCCCCTGGAACTGGAGATGGGCCACCATATATAATACTGGTAATTGAGCCCAGGTTCTCTGGAAGAGGAGACAATGCTCTTAATTGTTGAGCCCTCTCTGTAGCCACATCTTTCTTTTTTTTTTTTTTGAGTATATGTGAGGCTGTGTTTATATACATCATATGCAGACAATAAGAATGATTTAGATTCTTCAGAATCTGACACCCTCTTCTGGACTGTCTGAAGATAGCTACAGCATACTTAAATATAATAAATAAATAAATCTTTAAAAAGAAAAGGAAAAGTAAAAAAGAAAGAACAGGCCTGTCATATGCATGTTCATAGAGGAAAATGGAAGAGACCCCAATCTAACCTCAGCAGGGTGCTTCCTTCTGGATGGTAGCTCACAGTTTCATCCCAGCAAGACAGGCAAATCACTGAGTTCAAGGACAGTAAGGTTCAGGACAGCCAAGGTTAGGAAGGAAAAGGGTCTATGTTGAGAATACAAACCGACAAAACAACAACTAGGAAAAAGAAGTGACAGTGTAACTTGGGGTAGGGTACCAACAAGAGAAAGCTTTCTGTTACCACTTACAAACACCAGTAGCCTTGCACCCTTCTGCCCAGGTCCCTGCCTTCCTTTCTAGGAATTCTAAGGATGCCAAGGGGTGGGGGAATCCAGATTAACTTTTTAAAAACAAAGACTTGGCCTTTGATGTCTATAGGAAGCCCTTCTCAGTGCCTTTAACTACCACTGAACTTTCAGGGCTGTGACTCAACTGTAACAAGGAACAGGGCTAAGAACCTGCAGCCTTTGAAAACAACTATTTTTTTAAAGTGGGGGACACAAATCAGCAGTAGAACCCCTCAGGTTCAGCCATAATACTTGTTAGGGAAAGAGACTCAATGTCCGGAGCTGAGGTCTCATGGGTGAACTGCTTCAAGTTCTGAGTATCATTGAAAGAAAGAAAAGATATCATGTGGTTGCTTAATTTATTTATTTTATTATTTCTATTTTTTGTTTTCTTTTGTTTTGTTTTAGAAAAGGCCTCAGTCTGTAGCTATGGCTGACCTAGGACAGACTACATGTGTTAATTAGGGTTTCACAGCTGAGAAACAGACCATACCTATGTAAGACTTAGAAAACCCAACAGTCAGTGGTGGCTCGACCTCTTAATGAGAGCACTCTGGAGGCAGAGGCAGTCAGTTTCTGAGTTCGAGGCCAGCCTGGTTAAAGACAGGGATAGGCAGGGCTAGGCAAGGCAGGGCTGGGCTGGGCTAGGCTAGGCTAGGCAAGGAGCTGGGCTAGTCAAGGCAAGGGACTAGGCTAGGCTACTCAAGGGGCTAGGCAAGACAGACAGACAGAGAGAAAGACAGACAAGGATGGCAGGCCTGCCTGGTTTTTCTTTCTTTCTTATCCCTTTTAAAAAATGTTTATTTATTTATTTATTTATTTATTTATTTATGTATTAGATATAAGTACACTGTAGCTGTCTTCAGACACTCCAGAAGAGGGTGTCAGATTCTGGAGAATCTATATCCCTCTTATGGTCTGCATATGATGTACATAAACACAGCCTAACATATACTTCTAAAAATTTAAAGATAGGTGGAGCCACTGAAAGGGCTCAACAATTAACAGCATTGTCTCCTCTTCCAGAGAACCTGGGATCAACTAACAGCAACTATATGGTGGCCCATCTCCAGTTCCAGTGGATCAGACAGACAGACAGACATACAGACAGATAGAGTTAAGGATGGCAGGCCTACCTGGTCTTTCATTCTTTCTTATCCTTTTTAAAAAATGTTTATTAATTTAAGTATGTATTTATTAGATATAAGTACACTGTAGCTGTCTTCAAACACTCCCGAAGAGGGTGTCAGATTCTCGAGAATCTATATCACTCTTATGGTCTGCATATGATGTACATGAACACAGCCTCAAATATACTTCTAAAAATTTAAAGATGGGTGTGGCCACTGAAAGGGCTCAACAATTAACAGCACTGACTCCTCTTCCAGAGAACCTGGGATCAACTACCAGCAATTACATGGTGGCCCATCTCCAGTTCCAGGGGATCAGACAGACAGACAGACAGACAAGGATGGCAGGCCTCCCTGGTCTCTCTTTCTTTATTATCATTTTTTAAAAATGTTTATTTGTTTATTTATGAATTTATTAGATATAAGTACACTGTAGCTGTCTTCAGACACTCCAGAAGAGGGTGTCAGATTCTGGAGAATCTAAATCCCTCTTATGGTCTGCATATTCGGTACATAAACACAGCCTCGCATATACTTCTAAAAATTTAAAGATGGGTGGGGCCACTGAAAGGGCTCAACAATTAACAGCATTGTCTCCTCTTCCAGAGAACCTGGGATCAACTACAAGCAACTCTATGGTGGCCCATATCCAGTTCCAGAGGATCACACAGACAGACAGACAGACAGAGATAAGGATGGCAGGCCTGCCTGGTCTTTCTTTCTTTCTTATCGTTTTTTAAAAATGTTTATTTCTTTATTTATGTATTTATTAGATATAAGTACACTGTATCCGTCATAGACACTCCAAAAGACGGTGTCAGATTCTGGAGAATATAAATCCCTCTTTAATGGCCTGAATATGATGTACATAAACACAGCATCACATTTACTTCTAGAAATTTAAAGATGGGTGGGGCCACTGAAAGGGCTGAACAATTAACAGCATTGTCTCCTATTCAGAAGACCTGGGATCAACTTCCAGCAACTATTCGTGGCCCATCTCCAGTTCCCAGGGATCAGATAGACAGACAGACAGACAGACAGACAGATATGGATGGCAGGCCTGCCTGGCCTTTCTTTCTGTCTTATCCTTTTTAAAAAATATTTATTTATTTATTTATTTATTTATTTATTTATTTCTTAGATATAAGTACACTGTACCTGTTCAGACACTCCAGAAGAGGGTGTCAGATTCTGGAGAATCTAAATCCCTCTTATGGTCTGCATATGATGTACATAAACACAGCCTCACATATACTTCTAAATATTTAAAGAAGTGTGGGGCCACTGAAAGGGCTCAACAATTAAGAGCATTGTCTCCTCTTCCAGAGAACCTTGGATCAACTACCAGCAATTATATGGTGGCCCATCTCCAGTTCCAGGGGATCAGACAGACAGACAGACAGTGATAAGGATGGCAGGCCTGCCTGGTCTTTCTTTCTTTCTTATCGTATTTAAAAAATGTTTATTTCTTTATTTATGTATTTATTAGATATAAGTACCCTGTATTCGTCATAGACACTCCAAAAGACGGTGTCAGATTCTGGAGAATATAAATCCCTCTTTAAGGGTCTGAATATGATGTACATAAACACAGCATCACATTTACTTCTAGAAATTTAAAGATGGGTGGGGCCACTGAAAGGGCTGAACAATTAACAGCATTGTCTCCTCTTCAGAAGACCTGGGATCAACTACCAGCAACAAAATGGTGGCCCATCTCCAGTTCCAGGAGATCAGACAGACAGACAAACAGAGAGATAGACAGACAGACAAAGATAAGGATGGCAGCCCTGCCTGGTCTTTCTTTCTTTCTTATCCTTTTTAAAAAATGTTTATTTATTTATTTATTTATTTATTTATTTATTTATTTATTTATTAGATATAAGTACACTGTAGCTATCTTCAGATACTCCAAAAGAAGGGGTCAGATTCTGGAGAATCTAAATCCCTCTTATGGTCTGCATATGATGTACATAAACACAGCCTCACATATACTTCTAAAAATTTAAAGAAGGGTGGGGCCACTCTAAAAGCTCAACAATTAACAGCATTGTCTCCTCTTCCAGAGTACCTGGGATCAACTACCAGCAACTATATGGTGGCCCATCTCCAATTCCAGGGGATCATACAGACAGACATACAGACAGTGACAAGGATGGCAGGCCTGCCTGGTCTTTCTTTCTTTCTTATCCTTTTTAACAAAATGTTTATTTATATATTTATTTATGGATTTATAAGATATAAGAACACTGTAGCTGTCTTCAGACACTCCAGAAGAGGGTGTCAGATTCTGGAGAATCTAAATCCTCTTATAATCTGAATATGATGTACATAAACACAGCCTCACATATACTTCTAAATATTTAAAGATGGGTGGCGCCACTGAAAGGGCTCAACAATTAACAGCATTGTCTCCTCTTCCAGAGAACCTGGGATCAACTACCAGCAACTATTCGTGGCCCATCTCCAGTTCCCAGGGATCAGATAGACAGACAGTCTTACAGACAGACAGACAGAGATATGGATGGCTGGCCTGCCTGGTCTTTCTTTCTGTCTTATCCTTTTAAAAAAATGTTTATTTATTTATTTATTTATTTATTTATTTATTTATTAGATATAAGTACACAGTACCTGTTCAGACACTCCAGAAGAGGGTGTCATATTCTTGAGAATCTAAATCTTTCTTATGGTCTGCATATGATGTACATAAACACAGCCTCACATATACTTCTAAAAATTTAAAGAAGGGTGGGGCCACTCTAAAAGCTCAACAATTAACAGCATTGTCTCCTCTTCCAGAATACCAGGGATCGACTACCAGCAACTATATGGTGGCCCATCTCCAGTTCCAGGGGATCAGACAGACAGACATACAGACAGTGCTAAGGATGGCAGGCCTGTCTGGTCTTTCTTTCATTCTTATCCTTTTTAAAAAAATGTTTATTTATATATTTATTTATGTATTTCTTAGATATAAGTACACTGTAGCTGTCTTCAGACACTCCAGAAGAGGGTGTCAGATTCTGGAGAATCTAAATCCCTCTTATGGTCTGCATATGATGTACATAAACACAGCCTCACATATACTTCTAAAAATTTAAAGATGTGTGGGGCCACTGAGAGGGCTCAACAATTAACAGCATTGTCTCCTTTTTCAGAGAACCTGGGATAAACTACCAGCACCTTATGGTGGGCCATCTCCAGTTCCAGTGGATCAGACCGACAGACAAACAGAGAGACAGAGATAAGGATGGCAGGCCTGTCTGGTCTTTCAATATTTCTTATACTTTTTAAAAAAATGTTTATTTATTTATTTATTCATTTATTTATTTATTTATTTATGAATTTAGTAGTTATAAGTACACTGTAGCTGTTCAGACACTCCAGAAAAGGGTGTCAGATTCTGGAGAATCTAAATCCCTCTTATGGACTGCATATGATGTACATAAACACAGCCTAACATATACTTCTAAAAATTAAAAGATGTGTGGGGCCACTGAAAGGGCTCAACAATTAACAGCATTGTCTCCTCTTATAGAGAACCTGGAATCAACTACCAGCAACTATATGTTGGTCCATCTCCAGTTCCAGGGGATCAGAAAACAGACAGACAGACAGTGATAAGGATGGCAGTCTTCCTGGCCTTTCTTTCTTTCTTATCCTTTTTTTTAAAAAATGTTTGTTTATTTATTTATTTATTTATTTATTTATTTATTTATTTATTTATTTATTTATTTATTAGATATAAGTACACTGTAGCTGTTCAGACACTCCAGAAGAGGGTGTCAGATTCTGGAGAATCTAAATCCCTCTTATGGTCTGCATATGATGTACATAAACACAGCCTCACATATATTTCTAAAAATTTAAAGAAGAGTGGGGCCACTCTAAATGCTCAACAATTAACAGCATTGTCTCCTCTTCCAGAGTACCTGGGATCAACTACCAGCAACTATATGGTGTTCCATCTCCAGTTCCAGGGATCAGACAGACAGACAGACAGACAGTGATAAGGATGGCAGGCCTGCATGGTCTTTCTTTCTTCTTATCCTTTTTAAAAAAAATGTTTGTTTATTTATTTATTTATTTATTTATTTATTTATTTATATATTTATTTATTAGATATAAGTACACTATAGCTGTACAGACACTCCAAAAGAGGGTGTCAGATTCTGGAGAATCTAAATCCCTCTTATGGTCTGCATATGATGTACATAAACACACCCTCACATATACTTCTAAAAATTTAAAGATGTGTGGGGCCACTGAGAGGGCTCAACAATTAACAGCATTTTCTCCTCTTTCAGAGAACCTGGGATAAACTACCAGCACCTTATGGTGGCCCATCTCCATTTCCAGTGGATCAGACAGACAGACAGACAGAGAGACAGAGATAAGGATGGCAGGCCTGCCTGGTCTTTCTTTATTTCTTATACTTTTTAAAAAATGTATATTTATTTATTTATTTATTTATTTATTTATTTATTTATTTATTTATGTATTTATTAGATATAAGTACACTGTAGCCGTCTTCAGACACTCCAGAAGAGGGTGACAGATTCTAGAGAATCTAAATCCCTCTTATGGTCTGAATATGATGTACATAAACACAGCATCACATATACTTCTAAAAATTAAAAATGGGTGGGGCCACTGAAAGGGCTCAACAATTAGCAGCATTGTCTCATCTTCCAGAGAACCTGGGATCAACTACCAGCAACTATATGGTGGCCCATCTCCAGTTCCAGAGGATCAGACAGACAGACAGACAGACAGACATAGATAAGGATGTCAGGCCTGCCTGGACTTACTTTCCTTCTTATCCTTTTTAAAAAATGTTTATTTATTTATTTATTTATTTATTTATTTATTTATTTATTGGATATAAGTACACTGTAGCTGTCTTCAGACACTCCAGAAGAGGGTGTCAGATTCTGGAGAATCTAAATCCCTCTTATGGTCTGCATATGATGTACATAAACACAGCCTCACATATACTTCTAAATATTTAAAGATGGGTAGGGCCACTGATAGGGCTCAAAAATTAACAGCATTGTCTCCTCTTCCAGAGAACCTGGGATCAACTACCAGCAACTTTATGGTAGCCCATCTCCAGTTCCAGGGGATCAGACAGACAGACAGACAGACAGAGATAAGGATGGCAGGCCTGCCTGTTCTTTCTTTCTTATCCTTTTTAAAAAATGTTTATTTATTTATTTATTTACTTATGTATTTATTATATATAAGTACACTGTAGCTGTCTTCAGACACTCCAGAAGAGGGTGTCAGATTCTGGAGAAATTAAATCCCTCTTATGGTCTGCATATGATGTACATAAACACAGCCTCACATATACTTCTAAAAATTTAAAGATGGGTGGGGCCACTGAAAGGGCTCAACAATTAACAGCACTGACTCCACTTCCAGAGAACATGGGATCAACTACCAGCAACTATTCGTGGCCCATCTCCAGTTACCAGAGATCAGATAGACAGACAGACAGACAGACAGACAGAGATATGGATGGCAGGCGTGCCAGGTCTTTCTTTCTGTCTTATCTTTTTAAAAAAATGTTTGTTTATTTATTTATTTATTTATTTATTTATTTGTTTGTTTGTTTGTTTATTTATGTATTTATGTATTTAGTAGAAATAAGTACACTCTAGCTGTTCAGACACTCCAGAAGAGGGTGTCAGATTCTGGAGAATCTAAATCCCTCTTATGGTCTGCATATGATGTACATAAACACAGCCTCACATATACTTCTAAAAACTTAAAGAAGGGTGGGGCCACTCTAAAACCTCAACAATTAATAGCATTGTCTCCTCTTCCAGAGTACCTGGGATCAACTACCAGCAACTATATGGTGGCCCATCTCCAGTTCCAGGGGATCAGACAGACAGACATAGAGACAGTGATAAGGATGGCAGGCCTGCCTGGTCTTTATTTCTTTCTTATCCTTTTTAAAAAAATGTTTATTTATATATTTATTTATGTATTTATTAGATATAAGTACACTGTAGCTGTCTTCAGACACTCCAGAAGAGGGTGTCAGATTCTGGAGAATCTAAATCCCTCTTATGGTCTGCATATGATGTACATAAACACAGCCTCACATATACTTCTAAAAATTTAAAGAACGGTGGGGCCACTGAGAGGCCTAACAATTAACAGCATAGTCTCCTCTTTCAGAGAACCTGGGATAAACTACCAGCACCTTATGGTGGCCCATCTCCAGTTCCAGTGGATCAGACATACAGACAGACAGAGAGACAGAGATAAGGATGGCAGGCCTGCCTGGTCTTTATTTCTTATACTTTTTAAAAAATGTTTATTTATTTATTTATTTATTTATTTATTTATTTATGTATTTATTAGATAAAAGTACACTCTAGCTGTTCAGACACTCCAGAAGAGGGTGTCAGATTCTGGAGAATCTAAATCCCTCTTATGGTCTGCATATGATGTACATAAACACAGCCTAACATATACTTCTAAAAATTATAAGATGTGTGCGGCCACTGAAAGGGCTCAACAATTAACAGCATTGTCTCCTCTTATAGAGAACCTGGGATCAACTACCAGCAACTATATGGTGGTCCATCTCCAGTTCCAGGGATCAGACAGACAGACAGACAGACAGTGATAAGGATGGCAAGCCTGCCTGGTCTTTCTTTCTTCTTTTCCTTTTTTTTAAAAAAATGTTTGTTTATTTATTTATTTATTTATTTATTTATTTATTTATTTATTTATTTATTAGATATAAGTACACTATAGCTGTACAGACACTCCAAAAGAGGGTGTCAGATTCTGGAGAATCTAAATCCCTCTTATGGTCTGCATATGATGTACATAAACACAGCCTCACTTATACTTCTAAAAATTTAAAGATGTGTGGGGCCACTGAGAGGGCTCAACAATTAACAGCATTGTCTCCTCTTCCAGAGAACCTGGGATCAACTACCAGCAACTATATGGTGGCCCATCTCCAGTTCCAGAGGATCAGACAGACAGACAGACAGACAGACATAGATAAGGATGGCAGGCCTGCCTGGCCTTACTTTCCTTCTTATCCTTTTTAAAAAATGATTATTTATTTATTTATTTATTTATTTATTTATTTATTTATTTATTAGATATAAGTACACTGTAGCTGTCTTAAGACACTCCAGAAGAGGGTGTCAGTTTCTGGAGAATCTAAATCCCTCTTATGGTCTGCATATGATGTACATAAACACAGCCTCACATATACTTCTAAATATTTAAAGATGGGTAGGGCCACTGATAGGGCTCAAAAATTAACAGCATTGTCTCCTCTTCCAGAGAACATAGGATCAACTACCAGCAACTTTATGGTGGCCCATCTCCAGTTCCCGGGGATCAGACAGACAGACAGACAGACAGAGATAAGGATGGCAGGCCTGCCTGGTCTTACTTTCTTTCTTATCCTTTTTCAAAAATGTTTATTTATTTATTTATTTATGTATTTATTAGATATAAGTACACTGTAGCTGTCTTCAGACACTCCAGTATAGGGTGTCAGATTCTGGAGAATCTAAATCCTCTTATAATCTGAATATGATGTACATAAACACAGCCTCACTTATACTTCTAAATATTTAAAGAAGTGTGGGGCCACTGAAAGGGCTCAACAATTAACAGCATTGTCTCCTCTTCCAGAGAACCTTGGATCAACTACCAGCAACTATATGGTGGCCCATCTTCAGTTCCCGGGGATCAGATAGACAGATAGACAGACAGACAGAGATATGGATGGCAGGCCTGCCTGGTCTTTCTTTCTGTCTTATCCTTTTTGAAAAATGTTTATTTATTTATTTATTTATTTATTTATTTATTTATTTATTTATTTATGTATTTAGTAGATATAAGTACACTGTAGCTGTTCAGACACTCCAGAAGAGGGTGTCATATTCTGGAGAATCTAAATCCCTCTTATGGTCTGCATATGATGTACATAAACACAGCCTCACATATACTTATAAAAATTATAAATAGGTGGGGTCATTGAAAGGACTCAACAATTAACAGCATTGTCTCCTCTTCCAGAGAACCTGGGATCAACTACCAGCACCTAAAAGGTGGCCCATCTCCAGTTCCAGGGGATCAGACAGACAGACATACAGACAGTGATAAGGATGGCAGGCCTGCCTGGTCTTTCTTTATTTCTTATACATTTTAAAAAATGTTTATTTATTTATTTATTTATTTATTTATTTATTCATTTATTTATTTATGTAATTATTAGATATAAGTACACTGTAGCCATTTTCAGACACTCCAGAAGAGGGTGACAGATTCTAGAGAATCTAAATCCCTCTTATGGTCTGAATATGATGTACATAAACACAGCATCACATATACTTCTAAAAATTAAAAATGGGTGGGAACACTGAAAGGGCTCAACAATTAACAGCATTGTCTCCTCTTCCAGAGAACCTGGGATCAACTACCAGCAACTATATGGTGGCCCATCTCAAGTTCCAGGGGATCAGACAGACAGACAGACAGACAGACAGAGATAAGGATGGCAGGCCTGCCTGGTCTTACTTTCTTTCTTATCCTTTTTAAAAAATGTTTATTTATTTATTTATTTATTTATTTATTTATTTATTTATTATATATAAGTACACTGTAGCTGTCTACAGACACTCCAGAAGAGGGTGTCAGATTCTCGAGAATCTAAAACCCTCTTATGGTCTGCATATGATGTACATAAACACAGCCTCACATATACTTCTAAATATTTAAAATGGGTAGGGCCACTGATATGGCTCAACAATTAACAGCATTGTCTCCTCTTCTAGAGAACCTGGGATCAACTAACAGCAACTATATGGTGGCCCATCTCCAATTCCAAGGGATCAGACAGACTGACAGACAGACAGACTGACAGAGATAAGGATGGCAGGCCTGCCTGGTCTTTCTTTCTTTCTTATCCTTTTTAAAAAATGTTTATTTATTTATTTATATGTTTATCAGATAAAAGTACACTGTAGCCATCTTCAGACACTCCAGAAAAGGTGTCATATTCTGGAGAATCTAAATCCCTCTTATGGTCTGCATATGATGTACATAAACACAGCCTCACATTTACTTCTTAAAATTTAAAGGTGGAGGGGGGCCACTGAAAGGGCTCAGCAATTAACAGCATTGTCTCCTCTGACAGAGAAACTGGGATCAACTACCTGCAACTATATGGTGGCCCATCTCCACTCCCAGGGGATCAGACAGACAGACAAGGATAAGGATAGCAGGCCTGCCTGGTCTTTCTTTCTTTCTTATCCTTTTTAAAATTTTTTTATTTATTTATGTATTTATTAGATATAAGTACACTGTAGCTGTCTTCAGACACTCCAGAAGAGGGTGGCAGATTCTGATGAATCTAAATCCCTCTTATGGTCTGCATATGATGTACATAAACACAGCCTCACATACACTTCTAAAAATTTAAAGATGGGTAGGGCCACTGATAGGGCTCAACAATTAACAGCATTGTCTCCTCTTCCAGAGAACCTGGGATCAACTACCAGCAACTATATGGTAGCCCATCTCCAGTTCCAGGTGATCAGACAGACAGACAGACAGACAGACAGAGATAAGGATGGCAGGCCTGCCTGGTCTTACTTTCTTTCTTATCCTTTTTAAAAAATGTTTATTTATTTATTTATTTATTTATTTATTTATTTATTTATTTATTTATTTATTAAATATGAGTACACTGTAGCTGTCTTCAGACACTTAGTAGAGGGTGTGTAATTCTGGAGAATCTAAATCCTCTTATAATCTGAATATGATGTACATAAACACAGCCTCACATATACTTCTAAATATTTAAAGAAGTGTGGGGCCACTGAAAGGGCTCAACAATTAAGAGCATTGTCTCCTCTCCCAGAGAACCTTGGATCAACTACCAGCAACTATATGGTGGCCCATCTCCAGTTCCAGGGGATCAGACAGACAGACAGACAGACAGAGATAAGGTTGGCAGGCCTGCCTGGTCTTACTTTCTTTCTTATCCTTTTTAAAAAATGTTTATTTATTTATTTATTTATTTATTTATTTATTTATTTATTTATTATATATAAGTACACTGTAGCTGTCTTCAGACACTCCAGAAGAGGGTGTCAGATTCTGGAGAATCTAAATCCTCTTATAATCTGAATATGATGTACATAAACACAGCCTCACATATACTTCTAAATATTTAAAGAAGTGTGGGGCCACTGAAAGGGCTCAACAATTAACAGCATTGTCTCCTCTTCCAGAGAACCTTGGATCAACTACCAGCAACTATATGGTGGCCCATCTCCAGTTCCCGGGGATCAGATAGACAGACAGACAGACAGGCAGAGATATGGATGCCAGGCCTGCCTGGTCTTTCTTTCTTTCTTATCCTTTTTAAAAAATATTTACTTATTTATTTATTTATTTATCTATTTATTTATATTTTTAGTAGATATAAGTACACTGTAGCTGTTCAGACACTCCAGAAGAGGGTGTCAGATTCTGGAGAATCTAAATCCCTCTTATGGCCTGCATATGATGTACATAAACACAGCCTCACATATACTTCTAAAAATTTAAAGAAGGGTGGGGCCACTCTAAAAGCTCAACAATTAACAGCATTGTCTCCTCTTCCAGAGTACCTGGGATCAACTACCAGCAACTATATGGTGGCCCATCTCCAGTTCCAGGGGATCAGACAGACAGACATACAGAGAGTGCTAAGGATGGCAGGCCTGCCTGGTCTTTCTTTCTTTCTTATCCTTTTTAAAAAAATGTTTATTTATATTTTTATTTATGTATTTATTAGATATAAGTACACTGTAGCTGTCTTCAGACACTTCAGAAGAGGGTGTCAGATTCTGGAGAATCTAAATCCCTCTTATGGTCTGCATATGATGTACATAAACACAGCCTCACATATACTTCTAAAAATTTAAAGATGTGTGGGGCCACTGAGAGGGCTCAACAATTAACAGCATTGTCTCCTCTTTCAGAGAACCTGGAATAAACTACCAGCACCTTATGGTGGCCCATCTCCAGTTCCAGTGGATCAGACAGACAGACAGACAGACAGAGATAAGGATGTCAGGCCTACCTGGTCTTTCATTCTTTCTTATCCTTTTTAAAAAATGTTTATTAATTTAAGTATGTATTTTTTTCGTAGATTTAAGTACACTGTAGCTGTCTTCAAACAATCCCGAAGAGGGTGTCAGATTCTGGAGAATCTATATCCCGCTTATGGTCTGCATATGATGTACATAAACACAGCCTCACATATACTTCTAAAAATTTAAAGATGGGTGGGCCCACTAAAAGGGCTCAACAATTAACACCATTGTCTCCTCTTCCAGACAACGTGGGATCAACTACCAGCAACTATATGGTGGCCCATCTCAAGTTGCAGGGGATCAGACAGACAGATAGACAGACAGAGATAAGAATGGCAGGCCTGCCTAATTTTTCTTTCTTTCTTATCCTTTTTAAAAATGTTTATTTATTTATTTATTCATTTATTAGATATAAGTACACTGTGCTGTCTTCAGACTCTCCAGAAGAGGGTGTCAAATTCTGGAGAATCTATATCCCTCTTATGGTCTGCATATGATGTACATAAACACAGCCTCACATATACTTCTAAAAATTTAAAGATGGGTGGGGCCACTGAATGGGCTCAACAATTAACAGCATTGTCTCCTCTTCCAGAGGACCTGGGATCAACTACCAGCAACTATATTGTGGCCCATCTCCAGTTCCAGGGGATAAGACAGACATACAGACAGACCGACAGACAAGGATTGCAGGCCTGCCTGGTTTTTCTTTCTTCTCTTATACATTTTAAAAATGTTTATTTATTTATATATATATTTATTAGATATAAGTACACTGTAGCTATCTTCAGACACTTCAGAAGTGGGTGTCATATTCTGGAGAATCTAAATCCCTCTTATGGTCTGTATATGATGTACATAAACACAGCCTCACATATACTTCTAAAAATTTAAAGATGTGTGGGGAAACTGAAACGGCTCAACAATTAACAGCATTGTCTCCTCTACCAGAGAACCTTGGATCAACTAGCAGAAACTATATGGTGGCCCATCTCCAGTTCCAGGGGATCAGACAGACAGACAGACAGAGATAAGGATGGCAGGCCTGCCTGGTCTTACATTCTTTCTTATCCTTTTTCAAAAATGTTTATTTATTTATTTATTTATTTATTTATTTATTTATTTATTTATTTATTTATTATATATAAGTACACTGTAGCTGTCTTCAGACACTCCAGAAGAGGATGTCAGATTCTGGAGAATATAAATCCCTCTTATGATCTGCATATGATGTACATAAACACAGCCTCACATATACTTATAAAAATTATAAATAGGTGGGGTCAAGAAAGGGCTCAGCAATTAACAGCATTGTCTCTTCTTCCAGAGAACCTGGGATCAACTACCAGCAATTATATGGTGGCCCATCTCCAGTTCCAGGGGATCAGACAGACAGACAGACAGACAGACAGACAGAGATAAGGAGGGCAGGCCTGCCTGGTCTTTCTTTCTTTCTTATCCTTTTAAAATAATGTTTATTTATTTATTTATTTATTTATTTATTTATTTATGTATGTATGTATTTATTAGATATAAGTACACTGTAGTTGTCTTCAGACACTCCAGAAGAGGGTGTCAAATTCTGGAGAATCTAAATCCCTCTTATGGTCTGCATATGATGTACATAATCACAGCCTAACATATACTTCTAAAAATTTAAAGATAGGTTGAGCCACTGAAAGGGCTCAACAATTAACAGCATTGTCTCCTCTTCCAGAGAACCTGGGATCAACTAATGGCAACTATATGGTGGCCCATCTCCAGTTCCAAGGGATCAGACAGATAGACAGACAGACTGACAGAGATAAGGATGGAGGCCTGCCTGGTCTTTCTTTCTTTCTTATACTTTTTAAAAAATATTTATTTATTTATTTATTTATTTATTTATTTATTTATTTATTAGATATAAGTACACTGTAGCTGTCTTCAGACACTCTAGAATAGGGTGTCATCTTCTGGAGAATCTAAATCCCACTTATGGTCTGCATATGATGTACATAAACACAGCCTCACATATACTTTTAGAAATTAAAAGATGGGTTGGCCCACTGAAAGGGCTCAACAATTAACAGCATTGTCTCTTCTTCCAGAGAACGTGGGATCAACTACAAGCAACTATATGGTGGCCCATCTCAAGTTCCAGGGGATAAGACAGACAGAGAGACAGACAGAGATAAGGATTGCAGGCCTGCCTGATTTTTCTTTCTTTCTTATCGTTTTTAAAAAATGTTTATTTATTTATTTATTCATTTATTCATTTATTTATTTATTTATGTATTTATTAGATATAAGTACACTATAGCTGTCTTCAGACTCTCCAGAAGAGGGTGTCTACATATGATGTACATGAACACAGCCTCACATATACTTCTAAAAATTTAAAGATGGGTGGGGCCACTGAAAGGGCTCAACATTTAACAGCATTGTCTCCTCTTCCAGAGAACCTGGGATCAACTACCAGCAACTATATGGTGGTCCATTTCCAGTTCCAGGGGATCAGGCAGACAAAGAGACAGACAGACAAGGGTGGTAGGCCTCCCTGGTTTTTCTTTCTTTCTGATCCTTTTTAAAAAATGTTTATGTATTTATTTATGGATTTATTCGATATAAGTACACTGTAGCTGTCTTCAGACACTCTAGAAGAGGGTGTCATATTCTGGAGAATCTAAATCCCTCTTATGGTCGGCATAAGATCGACATAAACACAGATTCACATACACTTCTAAAAATTTAAGATGGGTGGGGCCACTGAAAGGGCTCAACAATTAACAGCATTGTCTCTTCTTCCAGAGAACCTGGGATCAACTACCAGCAACTATATGGTGGCCCATCTCCAGTTCCAGGGGATCAGACAGACAAACAGACAGACAGACAGACAGAGATAAGAACGGCAGGCCTGCCTGGTCTTTCTTTCTTTCTTATCCTTTTAAAATAATGTTTGTTTATTTATTTATTTATTTATTTATTTATTTATTTATTTATTTATTTATTTATTTATGTATTTATTAGATATAAGTACACTGTAGTTGTCTTCAGACACTCCAGAAGAGGGTGTCAAATTCTGGAGAATCTAAATCACTCTTATGGTCTGCATATGATGTACATAAACAGAGCCTAACATATACTTCTAAAAATTTAAGATAGGTGGAGCCACTGAAAGCGCTCAACAATTAACAGCATTGTCTCCTCTTCCAGAGAACCTGGGATCAACTAACAGCAACTATATGGTGGCCCATCTCCAGTTCCAAGGGATCAGACAGACAGACAGACAGACTGACAGAGATAAGGATGGAGGCCTGCCTGGTCTTTCTTTCTTTCTTATACTTTTTAAAAAATATTTATTTAATCATTTATTTATTTATTTATTTATTTATTTATTTATTTATTTATTTATTTATGTATTTATTAGATATAAGTACACTGTAGCTGTCTTCAGACACTCTAGAAGAGGGTGTCATCTTCTGGAGAATCTAAATCCCTCTTATGGTCTGCATATGATGTACATAAACACAGCCTCACATATACTTCTAAAAATTAAAAGATGGGTGGGCCCACTGAAAGAGCTCAACAATTAACACCATTGTCTCTTCGTCCAGAGAACGTGGGATCAACTACCAGCAACTATATGGTGGCCCATCTCAAGTTCCAGGGGATAAGACAGACAGACAGACAGACAGAGATAAGGATGGCAGGCCTGCCTGATTTTTCTTTCTTTCTTATCCTTTTTAAAAAATGTTTATTTATTTATTTATTCATTCATTCATTTATTTATTTATTTATGTATTTATTAGATATAAGTACACTGTATCTGTCTTCAGACTCTCCAGAAGAGGGTGTCAGATTCTGGAGAATCTATATCCCTCTTATGGTCTGCATATGATGTACATGAACACAGCCTCACATATACTTCTAAAAATTTAAAGATGTGTGGGGCCACTGAAAGGGCTCAACAATTCACAGCATTGTCTCCTCTTCCAGAGAACCTGGGATCAACTACCAGCAACTATATGGTGGCCCATCTCCAGTTCCAGGGGATCTGACAGATAGACAGACAGACAGACAGACAGACAAGGTGGCAGGGCTGCCTGGTCTTTCTTTCTTTCTTATACTTTTTAAAAATGTTTATTTATTTATTTATTTATTTATTTATTTATTTATTTATTTATTTATTAGATATAAGTACACTGTAGCTATCTTCAGACTCTCCAGAAGAGGGTGTCAGATTCTGGAGAATCTATATCCCTCTTATGGTCTGCATATGATGTACATAAACACAGCCTCACATATACTTCTAAAAATTTAAAGATGTGTGGGGCCACTGAAAGGGCTCAACAATTAACAGCATTGTCTCCTCTTCCAGAGGACCTGGGATCAACTACCAGCAACTATATTTTGGCCAAATTCCAGTTCCAGGGATCAGACAGACATACATACAGACAGACAGACAAGGATTGCAGGCCTGCCTGGTTTTTCTTTTTTTCTTATACATTTTAAAAATGTTTATTTATTTATATATGTATTTATTAGATATAAGTACACTGTAGCTGTCTTCAGGCACTTCAGAAGAGGGTGTCATATTCTGGAGAATCTAAATCCCTCTTATGGTCTGCATATGATGTACATAAACACAGCCTCACATATACTTCTAAAAATTTAAAGATGTGTGGGGCCACTGAAACGGCTCAACAATTAACAGCATTGTCTCCTCTACCAGAGAACCTGGGATCAACTAGCAGCAACTATATGGTGGCCCATCTCAAGTTCCAGGGGATCAGACAGACAGACAGACAGACAGACAAGGATTGCAGGCCTGCCTGGTTTTACTTTCTTTCTTATCCTTTTTAAAAATGTTTATTTATTTATTTATTTATTTATTTATTTATTTATTATATATAAGTACACTCTAGCTGTCTTCAGACACTCCAGAAGAGGGTGTCAGATTCTGGAGAATCTAAATCCCTCTTATGGTCTGCATATGATGTACATAAACACAGCCTCACATATACTTCTAAAAATTTAAAGATGTGTGGGGCCACTGAAGGGGCTCAAAAATTAACAGCATTGTCTCCTCTACCAGAGAACCTGGGATCAACTACCAGCAACTATATGGTGGCCCATCTCCAGTTCCAGGGGATCAGGCAGACAAAGAGACAGACAGACAAGGGTGGCAGGCCTCCCTGGTTTTTCTTTCTTTCTTATCCTTTTTAAAAAATGTTTATTTATTTATTTATGTATTTATTAGATATAAATACACTGTAGCTGTCTTCAGACACTCCAGAAGAGGGTGTCAGATTCTGGAGAATATAAATCCCTCTTATGGTCTGCATATGATGGACATAAACACAGATTCACATACACTTCTAAAAATTTAAGATGGGTGGGGCCACTGAAAGGGCTCACAATTAACAGCATTGTCTCTTCTTCCAGAGAACCTGGGATCAACTACCAGCAACTATATGGTGGCCCATCTCCAGTTCCAGGGGATCAGACAGACAGACAGACAGACAGACAGAGATAAGGATGGCAGGCCTGCCTGGTCTTTCTTTCTTTCTTATCCTTTTAAAATAATTTTTGTTTATTTATTTATTTATTTATTTATTTATTTATTAGATATAAGTACACTGTAGTTGTCTTCAGACACTCCAGAAGAGGGTGTCAAATTCTGGAGAATCTAAATCCCTCTTATGGTCTGCATATGATGTACATAAACACAGCCTAAAATATACTTCTAAAAATTTAAAGATAGGTGGAGCCACTGAAAGGGCTCAACAATTAACAGCAATGTCTCCTCCTCCAGAGAACCTGGGATCAACTAACAGAAACTATATGGTGGCACATCTCCAGTTCCAAGGGATCAGAGAGACAGACAGACAGACTGACAGAGATAAGGATGGAGGCCTGCCTGGTCATTCTTTCTTTCTTATACTTTTAAAAAAATATTTATTTATTTATTTATTTATTTATTTATTTATTTATTTATTTATGTATTTATTAGATATAAGTACACTGTAGCTGTCTTCAGACACTCTAGAAGAGGGTGTCATCTTCTGGAGAATCTAAATCCCTCTTATGGTCTGCATATGATGTACATAAACAGAGCCTCACATATACTTCTAAAAATTTAAAGATGGGTGGGGCCACTGAAAGGGCTCAACAATTAACAGCATTGTCTCCTCTTCCAGAGGACCTGGGATCAACTACCAGCAACTATATTGTGGCCCAATTCCAGTTCCAGGGGATCAGAGAGACATACATAGAGACAGACAGACAAGAATTGCAGGCCTGCCTGGTTTTTCTTTCTTTCTTATACATTTTAAAAATGTTTATTTATTTATATATGTATTTATTAGATATAAGTACACTGTAGCTGTCTTCAGGCACTTCAGAAGATGGTGTCATATTCTGGAGAATCTAAATCCCTCTTATGGTCTGCATATGATGTACATAAACACAGCCACACATATACTTCTAAAAATTTAAAGATGTGTGGGGCCACTGAAACGGCTCAACAATTAACAGCATTGTCTCCTATACCAGAGAACCTGGATCAACTAGCAGCAACTATATGGTGGCCCATCTCCAGTTCCAGGGGATCAGACAGACAGACAGACAGACAAGTATTGCAGGCCTGCCTGTTTTTACTTTCTTTCTTATCCTTTTAAAAAATGTTTATTTATTTATTTATTTATTTATTTACTTATTTATTTATTATATAAAAGTACACTGTAGCTGTCTTCAGACACTCCAGAAGAGGGTGTCAGATTCTAGAGAATCTAAATCCCTCTTATGGTCTGAATATGATGTACATAAACACAGCCTCACATATACTTCTAAAAATTATAAATAGGTGGGGCCACTGAAAGGACTCAACAATTAACAGCATTGTCTCCTCTTCCAGAGAACCTGGGATCAACTACCAGCACCTAAAAGGTGGCCCATCTCCAGTTCCACGGGATCAGGCAGACAAAGAGACAGACAGACAAGGGTGGCAGGCCTCCCTGGTTTTTCTTTCTTTCTTATCCTTTTTAAAAAATGTTTATTTATTTATTTATGTATTTATTAGATATAAGTACACTGTAGTTGTCTTCAGACACTCTAGAAGAGGGTGTCAGATTCTGGAGAATATAAATCCCTCTTATGGTCTGCATATGATGGACATAAACACAGATTTACATACACTTCTAAAAATTTAAGATGGGTGGGGCCACTGAAAGGGCTCACAATTAACAGCATTGTCTCTTCTTCCAGAGAACCTGGGATCAACTACCAGCAACTATATGGTGGCCCATCTCCAGTTCCATGGGTTCAGACAGACAGACAGACAGACAGACAGAGATAAGGATGGCAGGCCTGCCTGGTCTTTCTTTATTTCTTTTCGTTTTAAAATAATGTTTATTTATTTATTTATTTATTTATTTATTTATTTATTTATGTATTTATTAGATATAAGTACACTGTAGTTGTCTTCAGACAATCCAGAAGAGGGTGTCAAATTCTGGAGAATCTAAATCCCTCTTATGGTCTGCATATGATGTACATAAACACAGCCTAAAATATACTTCTAAAAATTTAAAGATAGGTGGAGCCACTGAAAGGGCTCAACAATTAACAGCAATGTCTCCTCTTCCAGAGAACCTGGGATCAACTAACAGAAACTATATGGTGGCCCATCTCCAGTTCCAAGGGTTCAGAGAGACAGACAGACAGACTGACAGAGATAAGGATGGAGGCCTGCCTGGTCATTCTTTCTTTCTTATACTTTAAAAAAAATATTTATTTATTCATTTATTTATTTATGTATTTATTAGATATAAGTACACTGTAGCTGTGTTCAGACACTCTAGAAGAGGGTGTCATCTTCTGGAGAATCTAAATCCCTCATATGGTCTGCATGTGATGTACATAAACAGAGCCTCACATATACTTCTAAAAATTTAAAGATGGGTGGGGCCACTGAAAGGGCTCAACAATTAACAGCATTGTCTCTTCTTCCAGAGAACATGGGATCAACTACCATCAACTTTATGGTGGCCCATCTCCAGTTCCAGGGGATCAGACAGACAGACAGACAGAGATAAGGAGGGCAGGCCTGCCTGGTCTTTCTTTCTTTCTTATCCTTTTAAAATAATGTTTATTTATTTATTTATTTATTTATTTATTTATTTATTTATTAGATATAAGTACACTGTAGTTGTCTTCAGACACTCCAGAAGAGGGTGTCAGATCCTGGAGAATCTAAATCCCTCTTATGGTCTGCATATGATGTACATAATCACAGCCTAACATATACTTCTAAAAATTTAAAGATGGGTGGGCCCACTGAAAGGGCTCAACAATTAACAGCATTGTCTCCTCTTTCAGAGAACCTGGGATAAACTACCAGCACCTTATGGTGGCCCATCTCCAGTTCCAAGGGATCAGACAGACAGACAGACAGACTGACAGAGATAAGGATGGAGGCCTGCCTGGTCTTTCTTTCTTTCTTATACTTTTAAGAAATGTTTATTAATTTAAGTATGTATTTATTAGATTTAAGTACAAGGTAGCTGTCTTCAGACACTCTAAAAGAGGGTGTCATCTTCTGGAGAATCTAAATCCCTCTTATGGTCTGCATATGATGTACATAAACACAGCCTCACATATATTTCTAAAAATTTAAAGATGGGTGGGCCCACTGAAAGGGCTCAACAATTAACAGCATTGTCTCCTCTTCCAGAGAACCTGGGATCAACTACCAGCAACTATATGGTGGCCCATCTACAGTTCCAGGGGATCAGACACACAGAGAGACAGACAGACACTGTAGGACCCAGAATATGGCAAGAAACCCTGAGAAAGGTGGAAAATTAATAATACACTCTGTAGTACCCAGAATATGGCAAGAAACCCTCATAAAAGTAGAAAATTAAAAACTCACACTTAAGGACCTCAAATATGGCAAGAAAACCTGAAAAATGTGGAAAATGAGAATAATCACAGTGTAGGAACCAGAATTCCGAAAATACTTGAAAAATGTCGTAAATGAGAAAATCACATTTTAGGACCCAGAATATGGGGAGAAACCCTGAGAAACGTGGAAAATTAAAAATACACTCTGTAGCACTGAGAATATGGCAAGAAACCCTCAACAAAGTAGAAAATTAAAAACTCACACTGAAGGATCCCGAATATGGCGCGAAAACATGAAAAAGGTAGAAAATGAGAATAATCACACTGTATTACCCAGAATTACAAAAACATGAAAAACATCGAAAATGAGAAAATCACACTTGTAGGACCCAAAATACGGAAAAACTTGAAAAACGTGGAAAATGAGAAAATCACACTGGAGAAACCAGAATAAAACCATGAAAAACCTGAAAATTAAAAATTCACACTATTGGACACAGAATATGGTGAGAAACCATGAAAAGACTGGACAATTAAAAATTCACACTTCATTACCCAGATATGGAGAGAAATACTGAAAACCGTGGGAAAAAATTCACACTGAAGGACCTGGAATACGGCAAGAGACCCTGAAAAAACATGGAAATGAGAAAATCACACAGTACGACCCAGAATATGACGAAAAAACCTGAAAAAGTTAAAATATTAAAATATCACACGGAAGGACCCGGAATATGGCGAAAAACCTGAAAAACGAGGAAGATAAAAAACTCACACTGAAGGACACAGAATATGGCGAGAAAACCTGAAAAAAGTAGAAAATTAAAAATTCACACTGAAAGACCCCGAATATGGTTTGAAAACCTGAAAAAGGTGAAAAATGAGAATAATCACACTGTAGGACCCAGATTATGCCCAGAAACCCTGAAAACGTATAAAATTAAAAAAACATGCTGTAGGACCCAGAATATGGCGAGAAAACCTGAAAAAAGTAGAAAATTAAAAATTCACACTGAAGGACCCCGAATATGGTGAGAAAACCTGAAAAAGGTGGAAAATGAGAATAATCACACTGTAGGACCCAGAATTACGAAAAAACTTGAAAAACTTCCAAAATAATAAAATCACACTGCAGGACCCAGAATATGCCGAGAAACATTGAAAAACATGAAAATTAAAAATTGACACTGTCAGACACAGAATAAGGGAGAAACCATGAAAAAAGTGGAAAATTAAATATTCACACTGCATTACCCAGAATATGGCGAGAAATACTAAAAAACGTGGAAAATTAAAAATTCACACTGAAGGACATGGAATATGGCAAGAAAACCTGAAAAAGTGGAAATGAGAAAATCACACTGTAGGACCCAGAATATGAGAAAAAATCTGAAAAAGGTGGAAAATTAAAAATTCACACTGAAGGATCCGGAATATGGTGAAAAAACCTGAAAAACGAGGAAAATTAAAAACTCACACTGAAGGACCCAGAATATGGCGAGAAACCCTGAAAGAGTAGAAATTTAAAAACTCACACTGAAGGACCCCAAATATGGCGAGAAAACCTGAAAAATGGGGAAAATGAAAATAATCACATTGAGGGACCCAGAATTGGGAAAAAACTTGAAAAACCTCAAAAATGAGAAAATCACACTGCAGGACCCAGAATATGCCTAGATTCCCTGAAAACCTGGAAAATTAAAAATACAAGCTGTAGGACCAAGAATATGGAGAGAAGCCCTGAAAAAGTAGAAAATTAAAAACTCACACTGAAGGACCCCAAATATGTCGAGAAAACCTGAAAAATTTGGAAAATGAGAAAGTCACACTGTAAGACCCAGAATATGACGAAAAAACCTGAAAAATGTGGGAAATTAAAAATTCACACAGAAGGACCTGGAATATCTCAAGAAAACCTGAAAAATTGGAAATGAGAAAATCACACTGTAGGACCCAGAATATGACGAAAAAACCTGAAAAACGTGGAAAAATAAAAATTCACACTGAAGGACCCAGAATATGGTGAGAATACCTGAAAAACGAGGAAAATTAAAAACTCACACTGAATGACCCAGAATACGGCGAGAAACCATGAAAGAGTAGAAAATTAAAAATTCACACTGACGGACCCCAAATATGGCGAAAAAACCTGAAAAATGAGGAAAATGAGAAAATCACATTGTAAGACCCAGAATATGACGAAAAAACCTGAATAATGTGGAAAATAAAAAATTCACAGTGAAGGACACGGAATATGGCGAGAATACCTGAAAAACGAGGAAAATTAAAAACTCATACTGAAGGACACAGAATATGGCGAGAAACCTTGAAAAAAGTAGAAAATTAAAAATTCACACTGAAAGACCCCAAATATGTCGAGAAAACCTGATAAAGGTGGAAAATGAGAATAATCACACTGTAGGACCCAGAATTGCCAAAAAACTTGAAAAACCATAAAAATGAGAAAATCACACTGCAGGACACAGAATATGCCGAGAAACCCTGAAAACGTGGAAAATTAAAAATTAACACTGAAGGACCTGGAATATGGCAAGAAAACCTTAAAAACGTGGAAATGAGAAAAATCACAGTGTAGGACCCAGAATATGAAGAAAAAACCTGTAAAACTTGAAAAATTAATAATTCACACTGAAGAACCCAGAATATTGTGAGAAAATCTGAAAAACGTCGAAAATGAAAAATACACACTGTAGGACCCAGAACATGGCAAGAAACCCTGAAAGAGTAGAAAATTTAAAACTCACACTGAAGGACCCCAAATATGGCAAGAAACCCTGAAAAAAGTAGAAAATTACAAACTGACACTGAAGAACCCCAATTATGGCGAGAAAACATGAAAAAGGTGGAAAATGAGAAAATCACACTGTAGGACCCAGAATTACGAAAAAACTTGAAAATATCGAAAATGAGAAAATCACACTGTAGGACCCAGAATATGCCAAGAAACCCTGAAAACGTGAAAAATTAAAAATACAACGTTTAGGACCCAGAATACGGCGAGAAACCCTGAAAAACTTAGAAAATTACAAACTCACACTGAAGGACCCGAAAAATGGCTAGAAAGGCTGAAAAAGGTGGAAAATGAGAAAATCACACTGTAGGACCCAGAATTACGAAAAAACTTGAAAAATGTGGAAAATTAGAAAATCACACTGTAGGACCCAGAATATGCCGAGAAACGCTGAAAAAAGTGAAACATTAAATATTCACACTGTCGGACCAAGAATATTACCAAAAAAAAACCTTAAAAACGTGGAAAATTAAAAATTTACACTGTGGGACCCAGAATATGGCGAGAAACACTGAAAAATGTGGAAAATTAAATTCACACTGTAGGAACAAGAATATGCCGAGAAAACCTGAAAAAGTTTGAAAATGAAAAAATCACACTGTGGGACTGAGAATATGACGAAAAAAAAACCTTAAAAACATGGAAAATTAAAAACTCCCACTGAAGAACCTAGAATATGGCAAGAAACCCTGAAAAAGGTGGAAAATGAGAAATTCACACTGTAGGACCCAGAATATGATGAGAAACACTGAAAAATGTTGAAAAATAAAAATTCACACTATAGGACCAGAATATGGAAAAAAACCTTGAAAAACGTGGAAAATTAAAAATTCACACTGCAGGACCCAGAATATGCTGAGAAAACCTGAAAAAGGTGGAAAATGAGAAAATCACACTGTAGGATGGAGAATTGGGGAAAAAAACTTGAAAAAAGTCAAAAATTGGAAAATCGCACAGTAGGAGCAAGAATATGCCAGAAACCCTGAAAACGTGGAAAATTAAAAATACACGCTGTAGGATTCAGAATATGGCAAGAAACCCTGAAAGAAGTAGAAAATTAAAAACTCACACTGAAGGACCCGGAATATGGCGAGAAAACCTGAAAAATGTGGAAAATGAGAAAATCAACCTGTAGGACATAGAAATGCGAAAAAACTTTAAAAAAGTGGAAAATGAGAAAATCACATTGTAGGACCCAGAATATGCCAAGAAACCCTGAAAAACGAGAAAAAATAAAAATATGCTTTTTGGAGCCAGAATATTGCAAGAAACACAGTAAAAAGTAGAAAATTAAAAACTCACACTGAAAGACACCGAATATGGCAAAAAACCTGAAAAAGGTGGAAAATGAGTATAATCACACTGTAGGACACAGAATAGCGATAAAACTTGAAAAACGTGCCCAGAATATGGCGAGAAATACTGAAAAACGTGGAAAATTAAAAATTCAGACTGAAGGACCTGGAATATGGCAAGAAAACCTGAAAAACGAGGAAATGGGAAAATCACACTGTAGGAGCCAGAATATGCCGAGAAACCTTGAAAAACGTGGAAAATTAAAAATACACTCTGTAGGACCCAGAATATGGCGAGAAACCCTGAAAAAAGTAGAAAATTAAAAACTCACATTGAAGGACCCCGAATATGGCGAGAAAACCTGAAAAAGGTGGAAAATGAGAAAATCACACTGTAGGACCCATAATATTACAAAAAACTTGAAAGAAGTGGAAAATTAAAAATTCACAGTGAAGGACCCAGAATATGGCGAGAAAACCTGAAAAACGAGGAAAATTCAAAATTCACACTGTAGGACCCAGAATATGGCTAGAAAACCTGAAAAAGTTGGAAAATGAGAATAATCACACTGTAGGACCAAGATATGTGAAAAAACTTGAAAATTTTCAAAATTGAGAAAATCACACTGTAGGACCCAGAATATGCTGAGAAACACTGAAAAACGTGGAAAATTAAAAATACACGCTGTAGGACCCATAATATGTCGAGAAACCCTGAAAAATTAGAAATGTAAAAACTCACACTGAAGGACCCCAAATATGGCAAGAAAACATGAAAAAGGTGAAAAAAGAGAAAATCACACTCTAGGACCCAGAAATATGAAAAAACTTGAAAAATGTGGAAAATGAGAAAATCACACTGCAGAAACCAGAATATGCCGAACAACCATGAAAAACCTGAAAATTAAAAATTCACACAGTCGGACACAGAATATGGTGAGAAACCATGAAAAAAGTGGACAATTAAAAATTCACAATTTATTACCCAGATATGGCGAGAAATACTGAAAACCGTGGAAAAAAATTCACACTGAAGGACCTGGAATACGGCAAGTGACCCTGAAAAACATGGAAATGAGAAAAATCACACAGTAGGACCCAGCATATGGCGAGAAAACCTGAAAAAAGTAGAAAATTAAAAATTCACACTGAAGGACCCCGAATATTGCAAGAAAACCTGAAAAGGGTGGAAAATGAGAATAATCAATCTGTAGGACCCAGCTTATGCCTAGAAACCCTGAAAACGTGGAAAATTAAAAATACATGCTGTAGGACCCAGAATATGGCGTGTAACCCTGAAAAAAGTTGAAAATAACAAACTCACACTGTAGGACCCCAAATATGGCGAGAAACCCTGCAAAAGGTGGAAAATGAGAAAATCACACTGCAGGATCCAGAATATGCCGAGAAAATGTGAAAAACGTGAAAATTAATAATTCACACTAACGGACCCAGAATATGGCGAGAAACAATTAATAAAAAAGTAGGAAATTAAAAACTCACAGTGAAGGAGCCCAAACATGACCAGAAAAACCTGAAAAAGGTGGAAAATTAGAAAATCACACTGTAGGATCCAGAATATGGCAAGAAATCCTGAAAAAAGTAGAAAAATAAAAACTCACACTGAAGGACCCCAAATATGGCAAGAAAACCCGAAAAAGGTGGAAAATGAGAAAATCACACAGTAGGACCCAAAATTACAAAAAAACTTGAAAAAAGTGGAAAATGAGAAAATCACACTGCAGGACCAAGAATATTTAGAGAAATCCTGAAAAACGTGAAAATTAAAAATTCACACTCCAGGACCTAGAATATGCCGAGAAACCCTGAAAAACGTGAAAATTAAAAATTCACATTATCGGACCCAGAATATCGTTAGAAACCCTGAAAAACGTGAAAATTAAAAATTCAACTGAAGGACCCGGAATATGGCGAGAAACCCTGAAAAAAGTAGAAAACTAAAAATTCACACTGAAGTACCCGGAATATGGCGAGAAAACCTGAAAAGGTGGAAAATGAGAATAATCACAGTGTAGGACCCAGAATTGCACAAAAATAAAACTTGAAAAACATCGTAAATGAGAAAATCAAACTGTAGGACCCAGAATATGGCAAGAAACCCTGAGAAACGTGGAAAATTAATAATACACTCTGTAGTACCCAGAATATGGCAAGAAACCCTCAAAAAAGTAGAAAATTAAAAACTCACACTGAAGAACCCCAAATATGGCAAGAAAACCTGAAAAATGTGGAAAATGAGAATAATCACAGATTAGGACCCAGAATTGCGAAAATACTTGAAACATCGTAAATGAGAAAATCACATTTTAGGACCCAGAATATGGCGAGAAACCCTGAGAAACGTAGAAAATTAAAAATACACTCTGTAGCACCGAGAATATGGCAAGAAACCCTCAACAAAGTAGAAAATTAAAAACTCACAATGAAGGACCCCGAATATGGCGAGAAAACCTGAAAGAGGTGGAAAATGAGAATAATCACACTGTAGGACCCAGAATAGCGAAAAAAAACATGAAAATCATGGAAAATGAGAAAATCACACTGTAGGACCCAGAATATGGCGAGAAACCCTGAGAAACGTGGAAAATTAAAAATACACTCTGTAGCACCCAGAATATGGCAAGAAACGCTCAAAAAAGTAGAAAATTAAAAACTCACACTGAAGGACCCTGAATATGGCGAGAAAACATGAAAAAGGTAGAAAATGAGAATATTCACACTTTATTACCCAGAATTACAAAAACATGAAAAACATCGAAAATGAGAAAATCACACTGTAGTACCCAGAATATGCCCAGAAACCATGAAAAACGTGGAAAATTAAAAATACACGCTCTAGGACCCAGAATATGGCGAGAAACTTTGAAAAAGAAAATTAAAAATTCACACTGAGGTATCACGAATATGGCGAGAAAACCTGAAAAAGGTGGAAAATGAGAATAATCACACTGTAGGACCCAGAATTGCGAAAAAACTTGAAAAATGTCGAAAATGAGAAAATCACACTGTAGGACCCAGAATATGGCAAGAAAACCTGAAAAAGGTGGAAATTGAGTAAATCACACTTTAAGACCCAGAATTTCGAAAAAACTTGAAAAATGTAGAAAATGAGGAAATCACACTATAGGACCCACAATATGACGAAAAAAACCTGAAAAACGTGGAAAATTAAAAATACACGCTGTAGGACACAGAATATGTCGAGAAACCCTGAAAAATTAGAAAATTAAAACCTCACACTGAAGGACCCTAAATATGGCGAGAGAACCTAAAAAATGTAGAAAATTTAAAATTCACACTAAAGGACCCGGAATATGGCAATAAAACCTGAAAAAAGAGGAAAATTAAAAATTCACACTGAAGGACCCAGAATATGGCAAGAAAACCTGAAAAAAGTAGAAAATTAAAAATTCACACTGTAGGACCCAAAATATGCCGAGAAATGCTGAAAAACGTGAATATTAAAAATTCACACTGAAG
This sequence comes from Mus caroli, assembly GCF_978045245.1. Lineage (NCBI taxonomy): Eukaryota > Metazoa > Chordata > Mammalia > Rodentia > Muridae > Mus > Mus caroli. The sequence goes on along the minus strand of NW_028227511.1, from coordinate 301 downwards.
GACCTGGAATATGTGAAGAAAACCTGAAAACCGTGGAAATGAGAACATCACACTGTAGGACCCAGAATATGACGGAAAAACCTGAAAAACGTGGAAAATTAAAAATTCACACTGAAGGACCTGGAATATGTGAAGAAAACCTGAAAACCGTGGAAATGAGAAAATCACACTGTAGGACTCAGAATATGATGGAAAAACCTGAAAAACGTGGAAAATTAAAAATTCACACTGAAGGACCTGGAATATGTGAAGAAAACCTGAAAAACGTGGAAATGAGAAAATCACACTGTAGGATCCAGAA